>NC_142706.1:29789284-30092314 GCF_055471065.1 Atractosteus spatula | reverse complement strand
AATAGCAATAGCAAAATAGAAATATTATTGACACTCTATTGACTTTTTTATATTTCTAAATATCACAACATGTTCGAATCTAAGTTGTTTATTAATAACAACGAATAATTTCAAACTGCTACAGATATCATTATCATCAATACGTGAAAAAGTGAATCCTGTTTTTTATGGTCTGTAGCTCAAATCCTGCTTAGCTAAAAAATAGACACAAGAAGAGTATTATTGGACAATGTTGTGAGGCTAAAGAAATCAATATCGATATTAATTAAAAGATCTAAATATATTTAACGCATACGCCTGATTTTAGAGGGTGTCTGCTCGCCTGCGCGGTGACGTCACCATCTAGCTAGCAAGAATCTGTACCATGTGGATCCCTTTAGATCTCCCTTCAGATTTAAAAGGTTATTAATATCTTCAGTGTCACATTAACATTGGAATGATCTTCCAAGTGTAAAAAGAAGTGATACTCAACGTGTCTCCTTCATAAATTTTCAGTTTACAGACCGTATAAGATCATTTTTTATGAATAATGTCTTCCGTATCGCATTAAAATTGGAACGCTTTTCAGGTCTTTTTAAGCACTTCTAACTGCTTTATCCAGGACAGGTAACAGTTTCACAACTCACCCTTCCCCCTGCCTGTCTGACTTTCTTTTTAACCCTTCTGTGCTCGAATCACAGCGAGTAAGAAAGACATTTTTCCAAGAAAGATCTGTTGACGAGGAAGAAAAATCACCCATTTTTCGTGCACAAAAAGTGGTTATGAACTATTGAAACCTGTTTTTATCACTTTTAAAATCATGCAATTTCTAAGTTAAGCAGGAACACATCATTACATCTCATTTTTTATTTATTTTTTAAATAAAAAAATTCGATTGCCCAGCCTAAGGGGCGTTTATAATATTGTGGCATTATTAAATAGGATGGACACATTGACTCAGGCACTCGTTGAATGAAAAATGGTGCTTTATTTTTCAGTACAGCTGAGTACAGAGAGATACACATACACACACACACTTTTTCATTGATAAAAAGTAACGCCACACTCTCTTGTTTAACGCACACAGGCAGCTGAAGTACCACATCTCTTCCCGTAAAAAGTTTTTGTCTCCATACTATGGCTGCTGTAGTGCAGGCTCACAGATTTTTTTAGAATGTGAACGAAGCCCAATCCCTTGGTGTATTTATATTATATTTTCATGTACGAGTAGAGTAGGTTCAGTGTCTTCCAATGAAAGACAGATTCCTTTCGGCCAAGACATTCAGAGGACAGTAGAAACTCGCCACACCCAGACTGTTACAGTAACTCCATCAACCTTTATAGCCTTTCAAATTAGCTCACACTGTTGGATATATACTCGACGCTCCAGAGATGTCACATTTTACTGTACATGTCAAACTGGTTGCTTCCTATTGCAGATGTGCTCCCGCTGAGACTTTTTTTCCTCATAGCACTTTCCAGTTAGTTTAAACTACTGAGTGAAATAGGTTTAATACAGGTGGGTAGCCGCGTACAGCATGCATAGCCTGCAAAGGAACAAGTAATAGGTTTATTCCATGCTGAAAAGAGAAGAAAGGCAACACAATGTTTCGGCCGTTTCAGGCTCCGCTGCTCTGCTTCCTATGGTGATATACGGGTTTTTCGCTCGAAGCCGTATTGAGTAGTATTTCTCGTGTTGTGAACATGTGTACACAGCAGTCTCCCCGGGTTCCAGTTAGTGCGTAATTTTTGGCCGTTTCAGGCTGCACTGTTCTGCTTCCTAGATCTGTGATCTATGATGTGGTTAAGTGTGAATTGTGGTGCTCTAGCAGGGCTGGCTGAGCTGAAGCAAAACGGTTTTACAACTCTTAAGCATACTGTAGTTTTTGTTAACACAAGTTTATCAGTGAAAAGACCACGGGTAACCTTTCCACCTGTAATTGCATTAGAAAGTACAATAAGTTCTTGCTTAGTCTAACAATGGTATCAAAAAGTAGTCTGAGTGCTGAGAAACCCGTGCTTAATGATAATCAAGGGACTTAGCAGTTAAAGAAAATTATCTACGTTGTTTAATTTTAAACACTAAGTTATGAATGCAGATGCAATTGGTGCTTTACGGCCATTGTGCAATACTGAGCTCAGCGCTTCCTCCCTCTCTCGGTGCCGCCTCCCCCTCTGACGCAGCGCAGTGGGAGGCACGCTGTTTTCAGAGCCTCTAAATGAGGAAAAAAAGACATGCTGATCAGTTCTACATACCAGGAAGACAACAGAATATGTTTTTTTCTATTTGAAACGTGTGTTTTAAACGTTTACTTAAGAAGGAAAAGCCTTACAGTGTACACAGAGATTCTTAGCTGATCAGGAGGAAGAACAATTAATTACATTAATCCATACTATATTACCTATTATAAAACAGATAATTCCGGTTCTGAAATCTGATTCTCTGATATAAGCACACCCTGGAATTTTGACTTTTTACTGTGTGATAAAGAAATATGAAAGACTACCTCTTAGCGTAAAAAAAGCTTGGATTCTCATGTATCTGATACATGTATCTTTTTCTGCTGTCTTGGTTACGCTCGTGAAGATCCTTGTGATATTTTGAGCTCTTGTTGAATGATAAGTGTCGCATAGTTTAAATCATTTTCACTCTTAGATATTGTGAAACGCTCCCACAGCAAAAAAGAAAATGCCCGACGAACTAGGAATTGGACAGTTTTTCAGTGCTTGTACGAATGATGGAAATGTTCAAATAAATGTGCTAAAGAAATAAACAAAAAACAAGTCATGTATTCCTTTATCATATTGGCTAGCTAATGTCCTGTCCTTGTTAGTTATCTGTGGCTGTGTTTCTACGTTGTGTAGCAACGAGGGACTATATTCTTAGGCGGAGGGACGTAAACAGCTTAATTTTAGTGTTAAATAAATTTTTTAAATTAAAATTCATTCTATACAGCAATTGCATATTTGGGGACCGTTTTATAAAAGCAATAAGGTACTCGAGGCCTGTGCTATATCGTGGATATAGTCACAGTTAAAAGGGTTGCCAGCCTCTGCATCGCGTCGGGCCTAACAACACCTTTTAACTGTGACTGTATCCACGATATACAGTAGCACGGCTTCTCATGCCTTATTGCTTAAATAATTAGATTCTGAAAATTATGAGTTTGTTTTACTGTGATAATGAGCACAAGTATTCATGGAAAATGGTAATCACTTAACTCACTTTGAACGTTTTGTGATATTTAGAAAAAACACAAATTCAATATTGTTTAGATAATATTTAGTCAGTAATAATATCAGTAGCAGTTTGAAATTATTCATTGTTATTAATAAATGACTTAGCTTCAAACTTGTTGTGATATTTAGAAATATAAAAAATGTAAATATACAGTAGTGTCCATAATATTTGCTATTTTAGTTTTTCAAAGAAATAATAAAATATTTCTGCAGAATTGAAATATTTATGATAAAGGTGGTAGGTTGTGTACTTTTGTTCAACTGAGCAATCTTGCTTTCATAAAATATACCAACTTTTTAATGTATAATGATTAACATGCTGTAATACACAGTTTAAATTTAAAAGTCTAAAGAGTATACAACTTAAATTCTTAATTGAATAAAGATTGTCCCTCAGCAGGGATCGGGATTTGAAACCGGATGTTTTCTGGTGACAGCTCAAATGCTGTACAGGAGAGGTTAAGCTTTATTAGCTCCACCTACCGGTTTTACAAGGTGATTCTGGATACTATTAACATATTTTAATTTGCATACTATATATTGTGGTATACTGTGACACGCCCACCGTGTTGTACCGCATCATACATTCATTGTTGTGAATGGCTGCATCTGTAGCTAAAAGTCAGACACCCGTTTACATACAAGGCGATGTCTCACCCCATATGAGGCCAGAATGCCACCTGTTGGATAGTGTCATACGTGGCCTTGCTCCCTCGGTGACCACCACAGGTTTCATCGTGAGCATGTTGGATCACGCCACCCCGGTGACAGTGGGGAACTACCCACCTTGGGACCCATTGTGCGAATGGTACATCAACAAACAACTCCTTTATAATTTTCAGGTTGTTTTTCACACCTGCCAGCTCCTTCAGTGCAGGAGACTGGTTCAGCACCTGCTCCAAAAGAGGTTGACCCACTGGATCAGCGATAAGCTGGTACATTAGCCCAATTGCTGGGTCCTGTTTCTGCATTTCTACAAGATCAGTGTTAATAACCTGTGACCCAAGCACTAGGGTCAGCTCCGCAATCCTGTCTGGCCCTGCGTCAGGTGACCACCTTGACCTCAGCTATGGTTTCTGGGGGAAGCCATTCCCTCTGGATCTGCCAGGGTTCAGCCTCCATTTGGCCATCTGGTCGGCCTCATCATTCCCATCTTTGTCGGGACTCTGCACCTGGGAGTGTCCCTTCACTTTCCTCTAGTAAACCATCATTCCAGCCTCAGTCGTGAGCTTATCAACTGGCCAGGATCAACTCTTTGTTCTTTACCTCCTTGCCCCGGGCATTCTTCATGCCGTTACTCTTCCAATACAAAAGATGGGACGCGAAGCTGTGCCGGGCGTAGTTCGAGTCACTGCAGGTGACAAACTGTTTAAGGCTGTGTGTCAGGGCCTGCTGGAGGATAATCAGCACCCCTGCTACTTCCGCATACTGACTAGTCTTTGGTCCTAGCTTATAGCGAGTTGGCCCACAGGAAGTATTGTCTCGGCAGACTACTCCTACTCCTACTTGCACCTGCTGTTCATCTCGAAAAGAGCAACCATCAACATAGGCCACGGGTAAGCCCTGGCCCACGTTCTCATTGTAGTACCGGTGATTGTTCGGGAATAGTTTCAGGAGCTTCCATGTCAGTGTCACAGCCGTGACACACTTGGCCCAAAGCCAGGCCCTCTCCCAGGTACATTTTCTTGCTCTGCGCATAACGTATCTCCAACTAGTAGGCTTGGAGGGCCATCATCCATGCCACAATCCTGCTATTTGATACCCTGCCTGCTTTCAGTTTCTGGCTCTTCACAGGAAGGTCACAGGTTGTTGGCAGGTTTCGATGATGATCTTTTGTCCCCCAACATAACTACAGAATTGTTCTACAGACCAGACAGTGGATAACAGGGCCTTCTCTCAGTTTAAGAACTTTTTCTCCGCTGGGCTCAGGGCTCTACTGGCATAGGCCACCACCCTCCACTCTTGGTCATATTGTTGGCTCAGAACAGAGCCAAGGCAGTACTCTGAGAAACCTGCTGTAAGGTAGAAAACCCTTTTTTCATCAGGGTAGGCCAAGCACGGCGCACTACCGAGCCTGCGCTTCAGCACCATCACAGCCTGTTCATGGTCAGGTCCCTGTGCAAATGGCACATTTGAGCCAACATTTTTCAGCAACAGTCTGTGAAGGGGCCTTGCTATTTCAATGTAATCCTCAATGAACTGTCGGAAGTAATGACAAATTCTCAGAAAGCTGCGCAATTCAAACAGGTTAGTGGGCGACTTCATATTCTGGATAGCTTGGAATGTGGCTATATGCCTTGGGCTCCAACTAATAGTCCCACTTACTCCACTCGGGTCCAATACCACTGTCCCTTAGCCAGGGACAGTTTGCCCCTTGCACAGGAGAAGTAGGTCAACACATGCCTGATCTCTGCCATGTGTTCTTCCCAGGTCTGACTCTGGATCAGAATATCGTCCACTTACAGATGCAGCCATTCTCTTGTGCAGCCACAGAGAAGCTATTCATGCAGGCTGATTTAAGGTGTTTTCTTTTGATAAGGAACAACTTCCAAATTGGATTGCACTTAGCTAAGCCTGGCTATCATGATCATATGTCATCCCTGGTGCCTATCTGTCTAGGGAGTGCCAGAAGGACATCTGGACTGCATTCTTAAGTGTCAGGAGTGAGTGACTCATCTCTCACCACGTGGGTCTCCAATGCCCGCCAAACTCTCAACCAATCAGCACACATCTGTGTCTTGGTCAAAAAGGTAGCACAAGCTCAGGTCGGGGCACTCCTTGGCCATTTTCACGCACCTTCAGAGACAATCACGTGACAAGCGGTGTTGTCTGCACTGGTACTTGGACTTTGTTCTAAGCGCGAGGCCGAGGATCCTGTACGTACTCAGAATTCTGCAACGACCAACGTGAATGCTCCGCTTGATCCATGGCAGCCTACAGTTGGACCCTCGTCGACAACCTGAATAGCTTATTCAGAGGAGTGCTGGACCGGGAACGAATCAGTTTTCTTCCTGTGCAAAAGAGTGACTTGCGAGGACCCGCGGTCACACTCTGTGCATAGAGACTTTCTACTAGTCAGCCGGATTACTGGTAGACCCCTGGGAGCAATGACTGCCCTGCGCGCCGTAGTTAGATTCCTCCGCCCGTCCTATTCCGAGCTACACCTCGACTGGTTGGCCGGTAGCCAGAGGACGCCAGGACAATGCCTATTGGACAACCGCTGGGACAGAGTTTGCAACAGAGCCTGTCAGCTGGTTTGGTGTTCATGCCGGGAAATCCAAATCCATACATAGTGGATAAGTAAACCCCATGATCTACATTGCGTCTCGAGAATGTAATTGTTACCTCAACACAAGTTATTATCAATTTAATTCATGAGTAATGTATTTACCTCCGAGTCTAGTGTAACAGTGGGTCGTAACACTGATTAGCAATTTGGTATAGCCGAATGGTATATTGAAGTATATTCTCTGTTGTGTATCTCTTTGTGTTTGCACCTCTTCGAGATTATATACCTTGTATTTTAATATCCCTCACAGTAAGGTGTGCCACCTGTATCCAGGCAGACTGATATATGTTTGGTGCACAATTTATGTTTAATAAATGTCTCTCGTGTATTGAATCTGTGTGTGTACATTATCAGTTGTTCTGACGATTGATTGTCTAAAAGCCATAACGAACCACCTCGTGATTAGTGCAACAATTAATAATTGACTCAGTAAAATAAAAAAACCCTACACAATCATACAAAGTAATTATTGAGAATCTCCAATTCACCATGCCTTTCACATGCTCATAGTGAAAGATATTAATATTAAGATATAGATATTAATTTAGGAACATAAACATATTACTGCATGTAAACTGTACTGCATATGGCTGGTCTGGGTAGTGTAAAGAAAAAATACACACCAGTATTCCATTTCTCTCTATACATTTTAAGCATCAAAGTCTTACATTTGGTTATTTCGGAAACGTTTTTACGTGCTCCTTCTGACCATATTATTGTACGTTTATATACTTTGTTAAAATTGATAGTTTTAACCTTTTCTGAGAATATGCTCGTTATCGGAGTAAACAAAAGCGTACTATTAGAATTTGATTAATAGGAAATATAATATGGAATCGTGTATCTAAAGAAATTTAAAATGACTTATAAGCATGAGCTCAGGTGTTCAAATCCAGCTATCACCACAAGTTCTCTTTTAACAAATAAACATTTCTTTGAAAAACTAAAATAGCAATAACAACGAATAATTTCAAACTGCTACTGATCATCAATACATATTATATAGATCATCACATACATACATATATACATATTATCATCAATATGTAAAAAAAGTGAATCCTGTTTTTTTATGGTCTGTAGCTCAAATCCTGCTTAACTAAAAATTAGACACAAGAAGAGTATTATTGGACAATGTTGTGAGTTTTCTTTTAACAAATAAATAGATCTTTGAAAAACTAAAAGAGCAAATATTATGGACACTACTGTATATTGACATTTTTTATATTTCTAAATATCACAACATGTTCGAAGCTAAGTCATTTATTAATAACAACGAATAATTTCAAACTGCTACTGATATTATTACTGACTAAATATTATTGACACTATATTGAATTTGTTGTTTTTTCTAAATATCACAAAACGTTCAAAGTGAGTTAAGTGATTACCATTTTCATTGAATACTTGTGCTCGTTATCACAGTAAAACAAACTCATAATTTTCGGAATCTAATTATTTAAGCAATAAGGCATGAGAAGCCGTGCCACTGTATATCATGGATATAGTCACAGTTAAAAGGTGTTGTTAGGCCTGACGCGATGCAGAGGGCTGGCAACCCTTTTAACTGTGACTATATCCACGATATAGCACAGGCCTCAAGTGCCTTATTGCTTTTATAAAACAGTCCCCAAATATGCAATTGCTGTATAGAATGAATTTTATTTTAAAAAACTTATTTAACACAAAAATTAAGCTGTTTACGTTCCTCCGCATGAGAATATACAGTAGTCCCTTGTTGCTAAGCAACACAGAAACACAGCCACAAATAACTAACAAGGACAGGACATTAGCTAGCCAATATAATAAAGGAATAAATGACTTGTTTTTTTGTTTATTTCTTTAGCAAATTTATTTGAACATTTCCATCGATCGTACAAGCACTGAAAAACTGTCCAATCCCTAGTTCATCAGGCATTTTCTTTTTCGCTGCGGGAGCACTCCTACTTGTCCTGGTCTCAGTGCCTTCTAGGATATAACGCCAGCGATTTGTTGTTAAAATTGGGTTTCCTATAACGCCGCAGCGAACTCTCGTTTTTATATCCACTATAACAAACATAATCTCCCTTGCTTTTAACCGAGCATTTCATAATTTCTAAGAATGAAAATGATTTAAACTATGCGACACTTATCATTCAACGAGAGCTCAAAATATCACAACGATCCTCAAGAGCGCAACAAAGACAGCAGAAAAAGATATGTATATCAGATACATGAGAATCCAAGCTTTTTAATCTACGCTAAGAAGTAGTCTTTAAAATTTCTTTATAACACAGTAAAAAGTCAAAATGCTGGGGTGTGCGTATATCAGAGAATCAGATTTCAGGACCGGAATTATTTGTTTTATAATAGGTAATATAGTATGGATTAATGTATCTAAAGAATAATGATATTAATTTAAGGATCTAAATATCTAAATATATGTATCTATATAGCAGGTAGTATTACTGTATTCCACTTTCTTTATAAACATGGAAAAACAGACTCACAACGCTAAGCTGTGTCACTCTTCTGTGTAAAAAAAACGTTTTGAACACCGTGGTTGCTGTTTTTAATAAGCTGCTGAGTAAATAATAGGAATGTTCCTGCTGTCAGCAGTATTGTGTATATAGTTTTATGTACAGGCTGTGAAAACTTTCACAAGTAGGGATCTTTAAAATTAGATTGTTTTTTTATTCTTAAAAAATAAAGCAAAAACAAGATATAATGATGTGTTCCTGCTTAGACATTGCATGACTTTAAAAGCTATAAAAACAGGTTTCGATAGTTAACAACCACTTTTTATGTGCGAAAAATGGGTGATTTTTCTTCCTCCTGATCAGCTTAGAATCTCTGTGTATGCTGTAAGGTTTTTACTTCTTAATTAAATGTTTAAAATACACGTTTCAAATAGAAAAAATAATATTCTGTTGTCTTCCTGGTATGTAGAACAAATCAGCATGTCTTTTTTTCCTCAATCACAGGCTCTGAAAACAGCGTGCCTCCCACTGCGCTGCGTCAGAGGGGGAGGCGGCACCGAGAGAGGGAGGAAGCGCGGAGTTTAGTATTGTGCAATGGCCGTAAAGCACCAATTGCGTCTGCATTCATAACTTAGTGTTTAAAATTAAACAACGTGGCTTTTTTTCTTCGATTCGTAAGTCCCTTGATTATCATTAAGCACAGGTTTCTCAGCACTCAGACTACTTTTTGATACCATTGTTAGACAAAGCAGGAACTTATTGTACTTTCTAATGACATTACAGGTAGAAAGATTACAGATTTTAATCGTTTTTAATTTTGTTATACATTTTAGAAAAGTTTCATCTATACATACACCACAAAACTATTCTTGATTGTATTTCTGAATGCTGTGTTACACTCAGTTCATTGTTTTAAATACATCTAATTAAGAAAGTTAGTTGTTAGCATAAACTATTAGTAATCAATAATATAAAATTTAGCACAGTAATAAATTGTGCTAATTATAAATTATATTCTACTCTGAGAATGTAGGGAGGAGGAAAAATGCCCGTGGTCTTTTCACTGATAAACTTGTGTTAACAAAAACTACAGTATGCTTAAAAGTTGTAAAACCATTTTTTATTTATTTTTTCAGCACAGTCAGCCGGCTGTGCCTGCTAGAGCACCACAATTCACACTTAACCACATCACCAATCACAAATGAGTCCCAGTGTGTGAGATCTTGCTGTTTGATCTGTGCTTGATCTTTGATCTGAGCTTTAATAGAGAGCTTATCTCTATTAATATATTAATACAGAATGGTATTAAATGCAACTTTTCTGTATGGATGACACTTTTCTAAAATGTATTTAAAATAAATACGATTACAATTGGCATGCCTGTAGCTTTTTCACGAAACGTCCTAGAGTTACGAAAACACTTGCTGTGTGTACAAAGTACATGTGGCTGTTTTCACAGCCTTCACTATGTTGTTTTTAAGCCATTTTTTTTTCAGTGAGCTAATCAGTGAGCTAATTCTTTTTTTTTAAACCTCCGGTTTTTCATCGATCCATAATTACGCACTAACTGGAACCCGGGGAGACTGCTGTGTACACATGTTCACAACACGAGAAATACTACTCAATACGGCTTCGAGTGAAAAACCCGTATATCACCATAGGAAGCAGAGCAGCGCAGCCTGAAACGGCCGAAACATTGTGTTGCCTTTCTTCTCTTTTCAGCATGGAATAAACCTATTACTTGTTCCTTTGCAGGCTATGCATGCTGTACGCGGCTACCCACCTGTATTAAACCTATTTCACTCAGTAGTTTAAACTAACTGGAAAGTGTACAGTAAAATGTGACATCTCTGGAGCGTCGAGTATATATCCAACAGTGTGAGCTCATTTGAAAGGCTATAAAGGTTGATGGAGTTACTGTAACAGTCTGGGTGTGGCGAGTTTCTACTGTCCTCTGAATGTCTTGGCCGAAAGGAATCTGTCTTTCATTGGAAGACACTGAACCTACTCTACTCGTACATGAAAATATAATATAAATACACCAAGGGATTGGGCTTCGTTCACATTCTAAAAAAATCTGTGAGCCTGCACTACAGCAGCCATAGTATGGAGACAAAAACTTTTTACGGGAAGAGATGTGGTACTTCAGCTGCCTGTGTGCGTTAAACAAGAGAGTGTGGCGTTACTTTTTATCAATGAAAAAGTGTGTGTGTGTATGTGTATCTCTCTGTACTCAGCTGTACTGAAAAATAAAGCACCATTTTTCATTCAACGAGTGCCTGAGTCAATGTGTCCATCCTATTTAATAATGCCACAATATTATAAACGCCCCTTAGGCTGGGCAATCGAATTTTTTTATTTAAAAAATAAATAAAAAATGAGATGTAATGATGTGTTCCTACTTAACTTAGAAATTGCATGATTTTAAAAGTGATAAAAACAGGTTTCAATAGTTCATAACCACTTTTTGTGCACGAAAAATGGGTGATTTTTCTTCCTCGTCAACAGATCTTTCTTGGAAAAATGTCTTTCTTACTCGCTGTGATTCGAGCACAGAAGGGTTAAAAAGAAAGTCAGACAGGCAGGGGGAAGGGTGAGTTGTGAAACTGTTACCTGTCCTGGATAAAGCAGTTAGAACTGCTTAAAAAGACCTGAAAAGCGTTCCAATTTTAATGCGATACGGAAGACATTATTCATAAAAAATGATCTTATACGGTCTGTAAACTGAAAATTTATGAAGGAGACACGTTGAGTATCACTTCTTTTTACACTTGGAAGATCATTCCAATGTTAATGTGACACTGAAGATATTAATAACCTTTTAAATCTGAAGGGAGATCTAAAGGGATCCACATGGTACAGATTCTTGCTAGCTAGATGGTGACGTCACCGCGCAGGCGAGCAGACACCCTCTAAAATCAGGCGTATGCGTTAAATATATTTAGATCTTTTAATTAATATCAATATTGATTTCTTTAGCCTCACAACATTGTCCAATAATACTCTTCTTGTGTCTATTTTTTAGCTAAGCAGGATTTGAGCTACAGACCATAAAAAACAGGATTCACTTTTTCACGTATTGATGATAATGATATCTGTAGCAGTTTGAAATTATTCGTTGTTATTAATAAACAACTTAGATTCGAACATGTTGTGATATTTAGAAATATAAAAAAGTCAATAGAGTGTCAATAATATTTCTATTTTGCTATTGCTATTTTAGTTTTTCAAAGAAATGTTTATTAAAAGAAAACCCATGGCCATAGCTGGATTTGAACACCCGACCTCACGCTTATAAGTCAGTCACTTAAGCCATCACGCCACTGACGCAGTCACGTGACAAGTAGTGAAACAACCATACACATATTAATAGATATGTGTATATACTACTGTTTGTGTTACAGTACATGAATATAATTATATCGTTATTAATTTCTTTAGATACGCAATTCCATATTATATTCCCTATTAATCAAATTCTAAAAGTATGCTTTTGTTTACTCCGATATTGAACGTATTAGCAGAAAAGCTTAAAACTATCACTTTTCTCATAAAGTACTGTATATAAACATACAGTAACATTTGCAGAAGGAGCACGTAAAAACGTTTCTGAAATAACCACACCATACTGGTGTGTATTTTTTCTTTAAAATACCAATATCACCAATATAAAGCTTACGATGCTTACAGATGCTTTATGCTCCTATTCATTTTATGCTCAGCTACTGAAATTTCCCTTTAGTGGTAAAATTCCATATACATATTCAATACTAAACAGATTAAAATGTGCACAGTAAAGAGATTAAATAATTAAATCTTTTCACTACCGACCAATGCACCAAGAGTGCCCCTGTCGGTCATTTTGGCCAGTCAACCACGTATTGCGGTACGCTGCGGTGTTTTGTGGGTAGATGCGTGCTGTACGAGTTTGTACTACGAAGTTTGAATGGGTGCATCTGGAAATGGAATGTATTCTGATATGTGTTCCAATTTTCTTAATTTCTGTCTGGATGTCAATAGAACATATAGAATAGAATATAGAAAAGACATAAGAAAACCAAAAAGTGCATAACTTTATTTTTTATTTTCTAATGGTTCATCAGATAATTAAAAGCCATTCAATAGTGTTTGAATTATTATTCCCTATTCTCCTATGTAGCGGCAAGGTTTATTGATAATACAGGAATTTAGTTTGCTGCTCCCTTGCCAGTCCCTCTCTCTCTCTCTCTTATCTCAGTGGTGCTGGACACAAAGAGGCCATTCCATTTGTTTCAGATTTAAGGTGTTTTTCTATCGTCTTAATGCTGGACGTGTGCGTATACGCACCTTTTTCTGGAAAAAAAGTGAGTATCATCTCACTTCATTATTTTATATCACCAAAACCACAAAATATTTACAAAAAACCTTTTATTAATCAAAAAGTGTAAATATTGTTTTTCAGAAAACCACTTTTAGAATTTGCATTAGAACTTCCATAAGGCCACACGTGTACTATCCTCAGCGTGGTCGTACACGTCCGCAGTGTAAATCAATATCTACCTTTAATTCCTTCATAATCTTTAATCGTTTTTTAGCAACAAATCCACAAAACCATGTTATCAATCAAAAAAGGACAAACAGAGCTTTAAAAAAAAGGTTTTGTTTTTTTAAAAAAGCCAAGACAAGTCACTTTTATCTGATGATGCACTTCCAATCTTCCAATATGCATCGATAACGCAATCAATAAGCCAGCAAAACAAGACCACAAAAGCAAAAACCAGCAAAAATATATATATCCCATGTTTTTACCTTATTCTGAAGCATCATACATATTCACAGTAGCCCAGACTAGCTTATCTCCAGACCTGGAGGCTATTGAATGTTATTGACTTTGTAGTAAATGTTTGAAGCAGGACCGCCAGAAATAAGGCGATCTGATTGGTAAAAAGTGCCATCATTCATTGTATTTTCAGCCATTCAGTGCCGTTAGGGGGTAAGACTTCCTCTAGAAGCCTCAGGCTGCATTCCGCCTGCCTTTTAGCTTTCAATCATTAACCCAGAAGGGGTAATCAATCTGTTTTATATCAGTTTCTTATCAGTGCTCTTTTTTTCACACGAGAAGGCACCTCTGAGTTTTTTTTCATTGCATAACAGCAGATAAAGGCTCTCTAGCAGTGTCTAAATTGCAATGGTTTTTATTGTTATTATTTTCAATATTTTTATGATTTTTTAGAATAGGTGTGAAATTTCATTCCAGGTCCAGTCCTCACAAAACATTATGTATAATTTTTTTCTAATTAATTTTTCCCAGATTTTTATCCAAGCTAGAAGTCACCTATAACAAGGTTTTCAAATCATTCACAGGCCTTTTGACAGGCCTATAATTGAAAAATCTGACTACTGAAGACCAAAAAAACATTTCCACCTGCTGTTTTTTTTCATATGTTTGTCTGCTGAGTGGACACATTAAGAAATATAAGACATTTGACTGTTCACACTCAAAGCCAAGGGGGTTAGCTTCAATTTAAGACCTGAACCAGGCTCCTGCTATGTTCTGCTGCAGAGATATAACACATGTTTAAGGGGAGGAAATTCCAGGCAAACATTGGCTAAATGTGTCACTGGGACTAAGTGGCTATCTAATAGATGTTCCTGATAAGGAACAACTCCCAAGGCTGAGATTCTCCAGCCACCCTAATGAATGGTCATCTCTGGCGCCTTACTGTCTAGGAGATTCCAAGGGAGAGTCTCTTCCCAAGTTGTTTACAACGCTAATGTCAGAGAGCATTGTTATTCATCCTCCACCTCAATCAGCCAATCAGGAACTGGTAGGGCAGGGTAACCCCACGTGGTAGGGCAGGGTAACCACACGTGGGTCTCGAATGCCCGCGAAACTTTCAACCAATGAGCGACTGTAGTTCCTCCAGATAAAAGAGGCAGCACAGGGCCCAGAAGGCTCCCTTCCAGAACATTCTCAGACTAATCTTGGACAATCACGTGACGGCCAGTGTGTCCGAGTTACTTTGTTCTAAGAGTCGAGACCGGAGGTCCCCAGCTTGTAACCAAAAGATCCGCCCAAGGTAAGCCCAGCAGCAAGCCTCATGAACCACCTGTAACCTACCATGAGTGTTCACCTGATCAACGAGTCAACTACAGACGGAACTGTCGACAGCTGAATCTCAGTATTAAGGACTAGTGCTACATTAGGAACGAACTGGTCTTCTTCCCGTCTAAAGAGTGTGACTTGCATGGACCCGCAGTCAATTTTCATGTGCACAAACTCTGCTAGTTCAGCCAGGACTAACTAGCCAGTCTTTAGAGAGTCACTGCCAGCTCACCGCAGCAGGAATCTCTCCCTCCTTCTCCCACACCACGCTGCTTCTTTGTGTTCGTGGGAGTTCTGAATCCACATAGATTGGATGAGTATTTAACATTCTGCATTACAGCTCAAGAATTCAATTGTTACCTCAACCCCACTTGATGTCAATTTAATTCCTATGAGTGACGTACTTGCTTTTGAGTAGTGTAGAAGTTGTAATCAAAGCTCATTAACTAAATGGTATAAATGAATGGTATACTGAATGTATGTCTCTCTTGGTATGTGTAACTCTTTGTTATTGAATATATACCTTTTGTATTCTGCTAATCCTCACTATAAGATCTGTTATGTTTATATGCACATTTTATATATTAATAAATGTATTCTCGTGTATTAGTATCTGTGTGTGTGTGTTGCTGAGTTATTCCGCAAAGTCGGTTTTCTAATTGCCATCAAAGAATAATTTTGTGACTTACTGCTACAATTAATAATTGTCCTAGCAAATGCACAAAACCCCTACACCTCCCACCCATAACAAAATAGAAATAGACAAATAACAGCAAAATATAAAGTCAAAACTGAAATTGTTAAGGCCCCTTTTTTTCCATCTTCTAACATCCTATAAAATGCATAAATTTAAGTTGAAGAAATAGCTGAGCCTGAACTAAGCAGATTAAATTAATAAATATATTTTCAGTTTAACAGTTTTATTTTAAAGCCTGTTTGCAGGGCATGAATTATCTGTTTGTCAGTAAGGCATATAAAATAATCTTCTTATGGCTTCATAAATCTGTTATTTCAAAATCACTTTTTAAATAATCAATTTTTGCATGTCATCATGCTTATTTCCTTATATGGAGTCTGTTTGGCATATTTAAAGATGAATGATTCTAACACCTTTTCTGCAGTTTTATTAATTTTTTTTGTGGTTTGCTGTTGGAGTGTAGCATGTTATATGTAAACACACAAGGATGACAAAATCACAGAGTATTTTAAATTTAATCAATAAGTAACTTTCGTATTTGGAAGACTTTGTAGTTCTTCAATCTTTACTTTTATTTCCATTATTTATTAATAGCTGTTATACTATAATATATGTTTGGTGTATTTCTTACTAATGTTTATTTAAATTTGGTGCTTTAAGTTGCTGAGATTTGATTTTTTTCAGGATTTTGAAGTAAATTGGCATATACAAATTTATTCATGTCCCTTACAAAAATATAAATTGTTCATACTTAAATTTACAATTGACTACTTTTTCATGAGTGTTGTATTATGAAATAATATCATCATTGTGCTTGAAATCCCTTGCTCACTTCAGCACTATTTTTAACGAAACACTAAATGCCAGAAATTGCATAGTTTTATGCAACATTTGATAATCAAATACAGAATACTGTACATCTTTAATATTATATTTGATCTCCTGGAAATGATGTCTAATTGTTAATTTAATAGAATACAGAAAAATGAATGTATGTAATTATGGGAGTAGTGGATTATAAAATAATCCAATGTACATCCAATAGATAATGTACACTAAAATAGTAGTGGACAGAAAAAAAACACATCTGTACAGATACCTACATAGTGAGTGATTCCTCAAACAAATGTTTACTATGAAACAATATAAATTATAGAACAGGTGCTTACCTAAGAAGCTTTCACTCCTCGGGCAATGTGATAGGGTGACGACAAAGAAGAAATAGCTTTAAGATATAATTATATAAATCCTGCCCTGCAAATGTCCAATCAAAGAATAATGTATCACTGTACTATTTCAAGAAAATATGTAATATCATGATAAACGGTTTAAAAAGGACAACATGAAGTTTAAAAGTCCCTTTTAATGACATGACATCTAAAGAGGCACTAAAGAAGAATAAGTAGGTCAGCTTAACAGTTAGCTGTCTGACAGTATTGTTGCAAAATACATTTAAAACTGATAAAAAAATAAGCGAAGGCGCAATAACATATCTTGAAGATAAGAAATAATTATATTACACACAATTACATTACAAAGGATTTAATTACCGTTTTCAACTGCAGACTGTTAATTTATTGACCTGTAGTAACAAAGGATATATACAAAATTAAGGCACACAAAAGCATGTTTAATAAAACTAGAGTTTCTTTAACTTACAGATGCAGCCATTCAAAATGCACGGTACAAAGCCGTACCGCGGGAAACTACCCAAAAGCCACCGCAGCCAACCGCGGTAAGTGACTGGCTGGCCAAAATGACCGACAGGGGCACTCATGGTGTGCATTGGTCGGTAGTGAAAAGATTTAATCATTTAATGTCTTTACTGTGCACATTTTAATCCACTTAGTATTGAATATTTATATGAAATTTTACCACTAAAGGGAAATTTTAGTAGCTGAGCATAAAAAGACGAGGAGCATAACGCATCTGAAGGTCATAAACGATATTAATTTAGGAACATAAAAATATTACTGTATGTTAACTGTACTGTGTATGGCTGGTCTTGGTAGTTTAAAGAAAAAATACACACAGTCTTCCATTTCTCCATAAACATTTTAAGCATGAAAGTTTTATGAAACGGTACCCAAATATGCGATTGCTGTATAGAATGAATTTTAATTTAAAGAAAATATTTAACACGAAAATTAAGCTGTTTACATCTTTCGCCTGAGAATATAGTTACCCGTTGCTACCCAATGCAGAAACACAGCCCCTAACTAGCAAAGAGAGGATATTAGCTAGCCAATATGATAAAGAAATAAATGATTATTTTGTTTATTTCTTTTGCACATTTATTTGAACATTTCCATCGATTGTACAAGCACTTGGAAACTGTCCAATCCCTAGTTCATCAGGCATTTTCTTTTACGCTGCGGGCATTCTCCCTATCTGGCGCTGGTCTGTGTCTTCTAGGATATAATGCCAGAGATTTTTTTTTAAATTTGGGTTTCCAATAACGCCACAGCAAACTCTTGTTTTTATGTCCACTATAACAGAAAATCTCCCTTGCTTTTAACCGAGCATTTCATAATTTCCTAAAATGAAAATGATTTACTTTATTTCCCTCACGGGATCAATAAAGTATCTATCATCTATCTATCTAAACTATGGGACAGAATTCTGGGGTCTCCCTATACCAGAGATTACGGTAGGGCTTCAGAATGATGATTGGCTGACACCATCTGACACCCCTCTGACTGGGGAAAAAAGACGTGCTGATCTGCTTTACACACCAGGAAATCAACAACATATGTTGTTTCTATTCAAAACGCGTATTTTAAAAGTTTAATTAAGAAGTAAAAACCTTATAGCATACACAGATTTCTAAGCTGAATAGGAGGAAGAAAAATCACCCGTGTTTCGTGCATAAAAAGTGGTTATTAACTATCGAAACCTGTTTTATTTATTTTATTTTTATTTAGATTAAGAGTTCCCGTCATCCCCATTCCCATTTAAATCACAAACCCGTGTTTAATTAAATGTCTTTTAACGTAAATCGTTAACTTTGTCTTCATAATAAGAATAAAACATAATAATGTTCACCACTCTGTCCAGCAAATTAATAATAAACTTTATTTGATAGCATTTTAAACGAATAAGTAATTAGATTGCTCATAAACCTAATCACTTATTCTACATAAACACAGCGTAATTGCTCTCTGAAAATGCTCTTTTTCTTTTTATTTAGGCTCAGATTTCAACTATAGATTGTACACTAATTACTAGCAGTAAATACTGATGTTTTGCTCCCTCTTACCACAAAAATATTAAAAATAATGTATTGTAGCTGGGATGAACTTTTTTTCGAACGTGTCTCTACCTACTGCGACTCGGAGACGGAATGGTTAAGATGGTGACAACTCAGGCACCCAGAGATGGGGGGGGCATCTTTCCGCCTCCATAACTAAAATGCCAAATAGGAGTAGTTTTTAATTCAGTTTTGAATGATAAATACTGTCTTCGTATTTGGCCAGGGCTTTAAAGAGAGGGCGCACCAAAATTTTTCGGTGCCGTCGTCTCCGCTTTAAAGGTACCCCCGTGCTGGAAGAATTTTACCTCAGAACGTTTGCCCAGCGTAATTACTGTATTTCATTGCACTTTGACAGATTGTTTTTAAATCAATTGTTGTCAGAATGTCCCCACCTCCAAACAAGAACAAAATAGCAATAGCGGTTTTATTAACTGTCTGTTTCAGTAACTTAAAGTATATATTTAAAGTAATAATTTAACAATATATGTAAATGTTTTAAGATATGTTTATGTTGTGAATGTCTGTAGATTGTATCTTATTTTTAGTTTTTGTTTTGTTTCACATTAATTTTATAAGGGAGAGTGTCATAGAGACGACTCCCTTACCCCCCATCTTGATTAAAATACTTTTATTTTTTCGCAATCTGTCAATGCCAGAGAGAATTCACATTTGCTGCAGCCAAATGGCCTTGCAGATCAGAAAATCAAGGAACAAAACAATTATCACGCCCTGCTCCTCAATGGAATAGCTTTAACTTGCTAATGCGTTGGTGTAAAAGTCCGGGTGTTGCAAGCTTCTAATGTCTCCCGACTTGGGCGAAAGGAACCCGTCTTTCATTGGAAGACAATGAACATATTGTACCCGTACATGAGAATATAATGCTGGCGCGCTGGCGCAGTGGGGTGCTGTACAAGCTGTCAAAAAAAAGTTTGTTTTTTTTTAAAGTCAATTGAGTGTCCATAATATTGATATTTTCCTACTGTATTGCTAATTGCTATTGCTACTGAGTCTTTGTGTCTACAGTACATTGTTTGTAACCAAACCGGTTTCACAGGTATTTTCAACCCCCAGCCACTGTTGTTTCATCAGTTGTTATCCTGTAAAGTGCTTTGAGAAGCCATCTTTAAAGGCTCTATATAAAATAGAGTTTATTATTATTATTAATATTGATGATATTCTTCCTCCCAGGATTTGTAAAATTGTTGTTGTTATTGTTGTTATCCTGTAAAGCACTTTGAGAAGCATACTGTCCAGCATATTGTATTTCATTGCACTTTGACAGATCGTCTTATAATCACTTGTTGTTAGAATATCCCCCAAGAGGATATAGAGGGTATCCCCCAAGAGGTATCCAGGTATAGTGAAATGGGCGTACAGTCTGGGGAGATCGCCCGTTTTCCATGTAAATAGTTCTCTCTCTCTCTCTCTCTCAGGCCTGCGCTCTTGGCTCTTGGCGGGCTTGTCTTGTGTCTCTGTAAAACTTTGGTGCTTAAAATGTTTAGGGAGAAATTGAGTATTGGTGTGTATTTTTTCTTTAAGATACCAATAACAGCAACATACAGTTTACATAATATGTTTATGTTCCTAAATTAATATCGTTTATGACCTTTATGACCTTCGTTATGCTCCTCTGCGTTTTATGCTTAGCTACTAAAATTTCCCTTTAGTGGTAAAATTCCATATAAATATTCAATACTAAGCAGATTAAAATGTGCACAGTAAAGAGATTAAATGATTAAATATTTTCACTAACGACCAATACACCACATTATCATCCGTGTCGCATTAACATTGGAATGTTTTTTTTACAAGTGTCAAAAGAAGCAATACACAACCTGTCTCCTCTATAACTCTTCAGTTTACAGAGAAATTCTGCCAGAGCCTCACAACATTGTCCAATAATACTCTTCTTGTGTCTAATTTTTAGTTAAGCAGGATTTGAGCTACGGACCATAACAGACCAAAAAACAGAATCCACCTGCGATTCAGGTGTTAACAAAATGTGTTTACAAAGAAAGTGAAATACAGTAATACTACCAGCTATATAGATACATAGATTTAGATATTTAGATCCTTAAATTAATATCATTATTAATTTCTTTCGATACGTGATTCCATATTATATTCCCGATTATAAAACAGATAATTCCGGTCCTGAAATCTGATTTGCTGCCACCCTTCTGAAGCCGTGCCATATTCTCTGATATACGCACACCCTGAAATTTTGACTTTTTATTGTGTGATAAAGAAATTTTAAAGACTACTTCTTAGCGTAGATAAAAAAGCTTGGATTCTCATGTATATGATACACGTATCTTTTTCTGCTGTCTTGGTTGCGCTCTTGATGATCCTTGTGATATTTTGAGCTCTTGTTGAATGATAAGTGTCGCATAGTTTAAATCATTTTCATTCTTAGAAATTATGAAACGCTCAGTTAAAAGCAAGGGTGATTATGTCTAGAGTGGACATAAAAACAAGAGTTTGCTGCGGTGTTATTGGAAACCCAATTTTAACAACATATTGCTGGCGTTATATCCTAGAAGGCACAGACCAGCGCCAGAGGGAGCACGCCCGCCTTCAAAAAGAAAATGCCTGACGAACTAGGGATTGGACAGTTTTTCAGTGCTTGTACGATTGATGGAAATGTTCAAATAAATGTGCTAAAGAAATAAAAAACAAGTAATTTATTCCTTTATCATATTGGCTAGCTAATGTCCTGTCCTTGTTAGTTACTTGTGGCTGTGTTTCTGTGTTGCGTAGCAACGAGGGACTATATTCTCAGGCTGAGGAACGTAAACAGCTTAATTTTCATGTTAAATTTTTAAAATTAAAATTCATTCTATACAGCAATCGCATATTTGGGGACCGTTTTATAAAAGCAAGAAGGCACTAGAGGCCTGTGCTATATCGTGGATATAGTCACAGTTAAAAGGGTTGCCGGCCCTCTGCATCGCGTCGGGCCTAACAACACCTTTTAACTGTGACTATATCCATGATATAGCACGGCCTCTCGTGCCTTATTGCTTAAATAATTCGATTTCCAAAAGTATGAGTTTCTTTTACTGTGATAACGAGCTTAAGTATTCATAGAAAATGGTAATCACTTAACTCACTTTGAACGTTTTGTGATATTTAGAAAGATCACAAATTCAGTCTAGTGTCGATAATATTTAGTCAATAATAATATCAGTAACAGTTTGAAATTATTCGTTATTATTAATAAATGACTTAGCTTCGAACATATTGTGATATTTAGAAATATAATAAATGTCAATATACAGTAGTGTCCATAATATTTGCTATTTTAGTTTTTCCAAGAAATGTTTATTTGTTAAAAGAAAACTTATGGCGATAGTGGTGCATTGGTTGTGAGTGAAACGATTTAATCATTTAATCTTTTTATTGCGCATGTTTTAATCGGCTTCATATTGAATATTAATATAACTAAAGGGGAATTTTAATAGCTGAGCATGGAAAGAAGAGGGGCATTACATGTCTGAAAGTCATAAACAATATTAATTTAGGAACATAAAGATATTACATAAACTGTATACAGGTGCAGCCATTCAAAATGCATGGTACAAACCCATACCGCACGCAATTAACCACGGGTCACTGTGTTGTATCGCGGTAAGTGATTGGCTGCCCAAAATAACTGACAGGGGCACTTGTGGTGCATTGGTCAGTAGTGAAACAATTTAATCATTTAATCTCTTTACTGTGCACATTTTAATCCCCTTAGTATTGAATATTTATATGGAATTTTACAACTAAAGGGAAATTTTAGTAGCTGAGCATAAAAAGAAGAGGAGCATAACCCGTCTGATGGTCATAAACGATATTAATTTAGGAACATAAACTGTATATAGCTGGTATTAGTAGTTTAAAGAAAAAATACACACCAGTATTCCCCTTTCTTCCTAAACATTTTAAGCATCTAAGTCTTGCATTCGGTTACATACTGTGGTTATTTTAGAAAAGTTTTTACGTGCTCCTTCTGACCATATTAAGTTTATATGCTTTTTAAAATGTTATAAAAGAATATTTTCAGAATTTGATTAATAGGGAATATAATATGGAATTGCATATCTAAAGAAATTAATAACAATATAATTATATTCATATTCTGTACCTCAAATTATCACACTTTGATATCACACTTTCTTTGGATATGTCTGCTTCAGTTTCATTCCTATCCGCGTGATGGCTTAATAGTGTGCTTTTATATGCCTGAGGTCGGAGGTACGAACCCAGCTGTTGCCATTAGTTTTCTTTTAACCAATAAAAATGTATTTGAAAAACTAAAACAGTAAATAGTTTGGACAATAATTTGACACTTTTAGAATTTTATTAATACAGAATCGTGTATCTAAAGAAATTAATAACAATATAATTATATTCATATACTGTAGCTCAAATCCTGTTAAACTAAAAAAAAGACACAAGAAGAGTATTATTGGACTAAGTTGTGAGGGTCTGGTGGAATTTCTCTGTAAACTGAAGCGTTATAGAGGAGACACGTTGTGTATAACCTCTTTTTACACTTTAAAAAAAAGCATCCCAATGTTAATGCGACACAGAAGATAGTATTAATAATATCACACTTTCGGCTCACGTGGTTATGCGCCCTACCAGCTGGGGAGTCAAACCCAGGCCTCCGGCACCACTCAACAGGTAGGCAGGCAGTCAAGCTACAATGAGATTTGCCCTCAACCCCGACAGACCAGGTCCCTCCTATTCATATGAAAGGCAGCGACGTCACCGCGCTGGCAAGCCCTCAGTCACCTGACCAGCAGATGCACTGCATCAGAGAGAATCAGTATAGCTTCTGGGAAATACATTTTTCCTGCATCAAAGTTTAACTCATTCAGAGTTACATTACAAACCCCAAGCATTTAATTTTGAGCTGAAGACCATCACACCTGAAGAAGGTTTCACAGCCAAAACGTTGTGTTTTCAATCTGCTCTTTTCAGCATGGAATAAAGCTATTACTTGTTCCATTGCAGACTACGCAGGCTGACCCAGCCACTCACCTGAAGTAGTTAGTGTTGTACAGTGAAAAAAGCCATTGGTAATGTCATCCCCATTAAACAATGTGCTTATTGCGCAAATCCTGCTAAACTAAAAATAAGACACAAGAAGAGTATTATTGGACAATGGTGTGAGGCTCTAGTGGAATTTCTCTGTAAACTGACACATATCGCCCCTTTTTACACCTGTTAAAAAGAACATTGCACTCAGTGGGTGGTGCACTGTTATCTCAATCACCTGCTAATTTTACACCAGACAGGAGAATGTGATTGTACTGTATCTGTACGAAATGTGTGTTGCGTTTACAAAATTAAAGTGTTTAAAATGTTTAATTAAAAAGTAAAAAAAAAACTTACAGCTCACTCAAAGGAAGTGTATTGTATGTCTAATGGTCTAACCCCATTACCCCCATTTTGATTAAAATCACAAACGCATTTAATTAAATGCCTTTATTGATTAACAATCTGACAACGCAATGTAAATCGTTATCTTTGTCTTCTAAGTCCCTTAATAAACTTTAAGCATAGCTTTCTCACCATTTAGATGTATTTTTCATACCATCATTAAAAAAAAGCAGGAGCGTATTGTACTTCATCATGGGATATCACGTCGAAAGATTAGATTGTAATTGATTTAATTTTTTAGTGTAATCTATACTAAAAGTTGTATTTATTTAATACTTGATAGTATTAATATAGATACGAATTAAAGTTGTGTACTGTTTAGACTTGTAATCATTTTAAACTGTATTACAGCATCTTACACATTAAACATGAAAAGGTCTGTATATATTATAAAAGCAAGATTGCTCAGTTGGACAGTATAAACAGTATAAATCAAGTATGTTTTTTTTAATGTTTGTAATCGCTATTCTTGCAAGTACAAACACAACATAAACTGGAATGCTATAGAACCCTAAACAGACAATACACACTATAATACAATATAATACAATACACTGAATATAGCTGTCTCAGTCTTCTGTGTAAAAAATCATGGACATCATGATTTGAACATCATGGGTGCTGTTTTTAAAAAGCTGTTGAGTAAGGAACAGGAATTTTCCTGCTGAATGAAAACAGGAAATAAAGAAAGGGTTTCAGAAATCAAACAAAGCTTTATTCCCGTGCTTACAGTCTGCATAATTGGAGACTGCACTGTTCTGCTTCCTATGGTTCCTATCGTATGAAGCCATATTGTGATAATTTTGGTACAGTATATGAATATAATTATATCATTATTAATTTCGTTAGATGTGCGATTCCATATTATTTTCCCTATTAATCAAATTCTAAAAGTATGTTTTGTTTACTGGGATAACGAGCAGATTAGCAGAAAAGGTTAAAACATTATAACATTTAACAAAGTATATAAACTTAATATAGTCAGAAGGAGCACATAAAAATGTTTACAAAATAAAAAAGACTTTGATGCTTAAAACGTTTAGGAAGAAACTGGAATACTGGTGTGTATTTTTTCTTTAAACTACTAATACCTGCCATATAGAGTTTACATGATATGTTTATATTCCTAAATAGTATCGATTACGAGCACGTGAAAGCTATGGTGAATCGGAGATTCTCAAAACTTACTTTGTGTGATTGGAAATGAATACGTGATCGGATCAACTAAATGTGCTGTTACTTTTTGTAAAAAAGTATTTTTGTTTACAAAGACAGTGACAAAGAAAGTGGACCACGGTAATACTTTGAGTTTAGAACCTTTCCAAGGTCATTCATTATTAATACTATTAGTAATATCTTCCGCAAAGACTTTGATGCATAATTAAAATATTTATGATAAAGGTAGGTTGTGTACTTTTGTCCAACTGAGCAATCTTGCTTTTATAAAATATACCGACTGTTTAATGTTTAATGATCAACATGCTGTAATATACAGTTTAAAATTATTAAAAGTCTAAAGACTATATACAACTTAAATTCTTAATTGGAAAAAAAAATGTCCTTCAGCAGTGACCGGGATTTGAAACCAGGCATTTTCTGGTGACAGCTTAAATGCTGTACATGAGAGGTTAAGCTTTATTAGCTCAACCTGGTGGTGATTCCAGATACTATTATCATAACTGCGGTATGATGGGGTATGACGCGATAAACAAGTTGTGATTTGACACGCCCACCGCATTTTACAGCAGCGTACCTCACTTGTTTTGAATGGCTCTGTATACACATCAGTATTCCACTTTCTTCCTAAACATTTTAAGCATCAAAGTCTTACATTCGGTTACATACTGTTTATTTTGGAAAAGTTTTTACGTGCTCCTTCTGACTATATTAAGTTTATATACTTCATAAAAAGTGATAATGTTTTAACATTTCCTATGAATATTTGCGCTCGTTATCACAGTAAAAAAATGCATACTTTCTAGAATTTGATTAATAGGGAATACAACGTGGAATCGCGTATCTAAGGAAATTAATAACGATATAATTATATTCATATAGCTCAGATTATCACAGTAGTGTTATCATTGTAAATGTCTGCATCAGTTTAACTCATTTACATGTGTGGTGTAATGGCTTAAGCGTGTGCCTTGCATGTTGGAGGTTGGGGGTTTGAACCCAGCTGTTGCCGTAAAATTTATTTTAATGAATAAACATTTCTTTGAAAAACTAAAACAGCAAATATTATGGACACTATATTGACATTTTTATATTTCTAAATATCGCAACATGTTCAAAGCAAAGTGATTTATTAATAACAATGCATAATTTCAAACTGCTACTGTACTGCCACTACAGTATAGCTTGTAGGAAATACATTTATTTGTCCTGCATCAAAGTTTAACTCATTCAGAGCGCCATACATTACAAACTCCAACCATTTCATTTTGTCTATTGCTACAATTTTGACAGGAATGTAGTTAAAAGGAACATGTCAAAATGTTTCCAAAATAACCATAACAAAATAATGAATAAGTGAACGAGTTAAGGGATTTAATAATAATAGAGAAATCATAACAATGACCCCATGTTGCTAATCATGCATCCCAACTATACTGTAATCCACTTTCTTTGCAAACATGTTTTATTTTTAATTTGACTCATTCATGCATGATGAATTGTGAGAGTGATAGATGGAGAAAAGATGGAGGTTCTTGTCAAAACTACATTCCCCAGAATGCAGTGGGAAATAATGTCAGTCACCCTCAGCCACCTGACCAGCTGATGCACTGTGAGAATGACTGAAGGATTAGCCCTTTAAGAGCAAGTTTTTTTTTAAACAACCTGAGGGGAAGGAAAAGCGCCCATGGTCATTTTTTTTCACTGACAGACAAAATAGAACAATGTAGACTACATAATATGGTTATGTATCGGGAATGTTTGCAAATGTTGCGATAATTGTACAGTATATGCCTTTTGGGAACACATTCGTTTTTGAGCAGTGCTGTAGAGTGTTTTGGAATATACATGCTCTTCCTGCATAGTTATCGACAATGAAGCCAGCTTTGGGCAAAAGGAACCTGTCTTTCATTCGCCTATTTTACTAGTACATGAGAATATAGGGGGAAAGGAAAAGTGCCTGCAGTCATTTTTTTCACTGACAAAGTTGTGTTGTGTTAACACAAACTCTGCTTAACAGATCTGCCTGTAAGAGCAAGGTGACTTTTTGCTATTTAAACCATTTTTTACAGCTTTTAAAGTCACACAATGTTTGAGTTAGGCAGGAACACGTCATTGTATCTTATTTTTTATTTAATTTTTTAAAACAAATTTAAGGCAACCAGAAATCAGATGTCCTGTTTTTTCTTAACACTCAGTTTTCCATACTGCAGTTTGAGTCTTTGTGTAAGCTGCAAGTTCTATTTACTTCTTAATTAAACATTTTGTAAACGCAACACACATTCCATACAGATATAATAACATATTTTCTACAGGTGTTAAGCAGATTAGCAGATTGCTGACAAAATAGTGCACCGTCCACCACTGCCCAGTGATGTGTTGTGTCTGCTAAACAACTGATCATCTACTATAAAGCTTTCAGTGCTTAGTTTGTGTATATTCCAATCGCGGTGGGGGCAGAGTGTGTGCGGAAAGGATTAGGCTGCAATTGAATTGGGGATCTGTATTCTTCACACCTGAAACATTGTTTTCTCTGAAGCGTTTTCTTCTCTCTTTAACTGATCTTTTGCTGCCTACGCATGCTTACACAGCTCCCTAGGTGAATTCTCGTACTTGACTGAGAAAGCTTTAGAGAACTTTACATTTTTATTTTAAAAAATAGTTAATATGACATTTACATTGGTGTTTTTATTAAGTTTTCGCTTATGCCTATGGAGGAGTGTCAGCTGTCAAGGAGAGCACCCCCTCCCTTTTCCCCTTCCCCTCACAGACTGACAAATCATTTGGGAAGTGTTAACTCTCCAGCCATTGCAAGCCACTGCAGCAACAACAAATAAATAAAAAAATAAACTTTTTTTTTCTCCTGATGGTAACTGTAACAAATTGTCACGTTACACATCCTTGCAAAACAATCATGATGTTCTCATCCAAAGATTTGATGTTTTTTTTTTTATTTGGAAACCGTGATCTTGACATGCAGGTGTGAAGTAGAGTTAACAGCTTCAGATTTAAAAGGTTACTAATAATATTTTCAGTGTTGCATTAACACTGAAACATCGGTGTCCCCTCTTCCCGCAGTGTTCACAAAACAGCGTGCGGGGCTGTTCCGCGGGGGTCGCTGCACGGGCTGGCTCCTCTTCCCCCTCGCTGGACTGCTCCGTCGCCGCCTCAGTCAGCTGGCAGGGAGCACTGCGTCTGGTGGCGATTCCAGCCACCCCAAACAGGGCCTCAGGCCGTGTAGCAAGGGCCAAGGCCTGCTCCAGCGAGGCCAGCCCGGCCAGCTGTACGTAGTGCCGCAGCTCCTCAGGTGAGAGGGCCTTGAGAAAGGTCTGGAGAGCCATCTCCCGCTGCGCCTCCCGAGGAAAAGCTGGGTATCCTCGGCGGGTGAGGAACATGACATCAGCGGCAACCGGGCCCAGTTGCTCTTCTGGTCAGCGCTGCCGCAGGGCCAGCCTCTCCGGCATCAGGTCTGGCGCCTCCTCCACACCGAAGCGCAGCTGGAGAGATGCTGTCAGCGCTGCGTATTGGCCTCAGTCCTCCTCCGGGACATCCAGGAGCACCTGGCAGGCCACTCCTTCCAGCGCCGCCGCCAGGTGGCCGGCAATCTCCGCCTGGCTCCAGCCATTCGTCAGGGCCGTGAGCTGGAACTGCACCTCATAGGTTTCCCAAGGCACTTACCCGTTGTAGCGACCGGGTCGCACTCGTGCCGGCGGGTGTGGGAATCACTGGCCGGCTACAGCAGGGAGGGTATCTTCTCTCTGGGGCATCCGCTGGCCGGGAGTAGCGGGAAGTTGCCCCAATTCTACCGGAGGTACCACTACTGAGTAGCCCTCGTAAGGGCTGTGGCCACCTATTGCACCCAGGAGTTGCTCAGGCTCCATATGTGTGCTGCTGGTGGGTTCTGTCTCTTTTAGAGTCAGCCGGCGCTTGACAGAATCGGCTAATGTCTGCCACGGTTTGTCCATCCTGCCCGCTTCTGACACCAATGTAGCGTTTTCAGGTTCTTCTCAGGGCAAAGGACCAGTGGAGACACGATAAACAAACCAAGCGATAGCTTTATTCTTTTATCAACCACACAAAACATACACACACATGAGGAGACTGATTGAACACATACACATCTTTAGGGTGGTAATTACAAGCTATACACTTATAAGGCTACACAGGACACTAGAACTACTATGACATTATTTACACAGGTAGGGTCAGCCGCTGGTCATCGTGCTGACCCTCAGACTCTCCCCGGCTGCAACTCCCAGCCTTCCCAGCAGTACTATGAGTGCCTAGGGGCGCTTCCTCCTCACCACCGGGCGAGGGCATTACAATATATTTAGCTGAAAAGCTGTACAATGCAAGAAATTTCGTTACTCTAGGAGGTTTCGTGAAAAAGCTACAGGTGTGCCAATTGTAATCGTTTTTATTTTTAAATACATTTTAGCAAAGTCATCTATCCAAAAAAGTTGCATTTAATACCACTCGACAGCCAGCTGGCTGTGCCGAAAAATAGATAAAAAATGGTTTAACAGATCTGTTGTTTTTATCCCGTAAAGCGCTTTGAGAAGCCACCTTTAAAGGTGCTATATACAATAAAGTTCATTATTATTACTATTGTTAATTTGCTGGACAGAGAGGTGAACATTATTACGCAGAAGACAAAGGTAGTGATTTACGTTGCATTGTGCTACGAAACCGGGCTTCCATAAGAATCAAGTAAAAGGTTTATTCCATGCTGAAAAAAAGAAGAAAGAAACACATTCCATAAGAATCAGCGCCTTTATATAGCACCTTTATATAGCGCCTTTAAAGGTGGCTTCTCAAAGCACCTTACAGGATAAAAACAACAATAACAACAACAACAACAACAATATTGTATTTCATTGCACTTTGACAGATCATCTTTAAATCAAATGTTGATTTAAAGTTTGACAGTAAATGTTTATATTGTAACGCATACAGCCTCCATTTCTTTATAAAAATTTTAAAAATCGTTTGCGCAGCCTAAGAGGGGGGGTGACAATCCTTAGTGACAGCTGACAATCCTCCATACACTCATACAATTTGTTGATAATTAAAAATGTTAAGTTCTCTAAAGCTTTGTGATAGTTTTCCCAGGGAGCTGTGTAAGCAATCGTGGGCAGCAAAAGATCAGCTAAACTGGGAAGATGCGACACCGAAGATATTATTAATAAACCTTTTAAATCTGAAGGGAGATCTAAAGGAATCCCCACACAATAGAAGCAGGAAGCAGGAACCGTTGTCAGAAGGAAAGATGGTGACTATTCGTTGATATTAAAAAAATACTTAGATTCAAACATGTTGTGATATTTAGAAATATATAAAAGTCAATTAATTGTACATGATATTGCTATTTTATTTTTTCAAAGATATGTTTATTAAAAGAAAAATGGTTGCGCTAGCGGGATTTAAACAGCCGACCCCTCATTTAGAAGTCGGGCACTTAGACTATCGTGCCACTCACACGGTCACATGATGAGTGGTGAAACAGCCCTACACATACAGTATCAACAGACATACTATTGTGTTGCAGTACATGAATATAATTATATCGTAATTAATTTCTTTAGATACGCGATTCCATATTATATTCCCTATTAATCAAATTCTAAAAGTATGCTTGTTTACTCCGGTATCGAGCGTATTCGCAGAAAAGCTTAAAACTACCACTTTTTATACACGTTATTTCACATGTTAGTTAAAGACTTCGATACTTAAAATGTTTAGGGAGAAATGGAATACTGGTGTGTATTTTTTCTTTAAAGTAATGAGACCACCCATATACAGTTTACATATAATACTGTATGTTTATGTTCCAAAAGTAATATTTTTTATGATATTCACACGCGTTATGCTCCTATTCTTTTTATGCTACTAAAATTTCCCTTCAGTGGTAAAATTCCATATAAATATTCAATACTAAAATGGGCACAGTAAAGACAGTACAGTTTGCATACAATAATATGTTTATGTTCCTAAATCAATATCTTTTATGAGCATGCGAAAGGCATGGTGAATCGGAGATTCTCAAAAATTACTGTACTTTGCATGACTGGAAACAAATGCGTGATTGGATCAACGAAATACTGTGGTGTTACTTTTACAAAGACGGTCAATGAAAAAATAAAGTCTTTTCGCTTACAAAGACGGTTACAAAGAATGTTGACCAGGGCAATACTTTGAGTTTACAGCTTGTCCAAGGTCATTCATTATTAATACTATTAGTAATATCTTCGGTAAAGACTTTGATGGCGACAGCCAGGCTTTATTAGAGAGGTAGGGCTTTATTAGCTCCACCTTGCTGAAATTCCAGGTACTATTATTTTACTTGCGGTACCATGCGGTATTATACGAGAATAAACGGTATTAATACGTTATTATAAGGTAACTTGAGTTATACCGCGACAAGCGCATCGCATTATAATGCGGTATCTCCAGCTTGTTTTGAATGGCTGCATCTGTACTAGTGCCTTTAGAACATATAGTATGCAAGACTGAGTTTTGAGATTAATATTGAGATAAAAAATCTTTGAAGGGAAGAAAAATGAAACAGGATGTGACTCTTAAGTGTTTCCACTGGCATCTGGTTGTCACTTGAGACCATTTGTTCTGTTCTTAATTATGACGGTACTATACACTTGTGATTCTTAGGGGGGGAGAAGGGATAATGAAGAATAAGGGTTCATTTGGTAAAATGTGTTATTTCATTCATTTAAATCAGGAACTTTTCAGAAGTGATTATTTTTCAGAACACTCTCCAGTCTTTTTCTCGCTGTGGTTCAGCAATAAGCATTTCAAAACAGCTAGTGTGAATTGAATATCTTGGAGATAGAACATACAGATGCAGCCATTCAAAACGGGTGGGGTATTTCGTGGTATACCTCGGTGGGCGTGTCGCAGTATCACGCAGTATCACGGGGTAAATCGCGTCATTTGACGTCATGCCGGAAAGTATCCGGCATCACCTTGTAAAACCGCCAGGAGGAGACAATAAAGCTTAACCTCTCATGTACAGCATTTGAGCTTTTAAATTTAAACTGTGTATTACAGCATGTTAGTCATCAGTCATTAAAAAGTTGGAATATTTTATGAAAGCAAGATTGCTCAGTTGGACAAAAGTACACAACCTACCTTTATCAGAAATATTTATGCATCAAAGCCTTGACCGAAGATATTACTAATAGTATTAATAATGAATGACTTTGGACAAGCTGTAAACTCAAAGTATAATTTCTTTAGCACATTTGTACAAGCACTTGGAATCTGTCCAAGCCCTACTTTGTCAGGCATTTTCTTTTACTGCAACGGACATAAAAACTCCCTTGCTTTTAACAGAGCGTTTCATAATTTCTAACTACGAAAATTATTTAAACTGAGACACTTATCATTCAACCAGAGCTCAAAATATCACAAGGATCCTCAAGAGCACAGCAAAGACTGTATTAAAAGATATTTGTATCAGATACATGAGAATCCAGGCTTTTTTATCAACGCTTTCTTTTTCGTGTACCAGATATTATGGAACCACTTCAGAAGGGTGTCAGCCAGTCAGATTCCAGGAATTGGTACTTTAAAGAAAAAATATACACCGGTATTCCATTTCTCCCTAAACATTTTAAGCATCGAAGTCTTTAACTAACATGTGAAATAGTGTGTAAAAAAGTGGTAGATTTAAGCTTTTCTGCTAATATAATATGGAATCGTGTATCTAAAGAAAACATTTATATTGATTTAAATCGCGTTTTGATTTAAATCACAAACATGTGTTTAATATATGTGTTTTTTTTAATTGTAATCATACAAATGCAACATAAATTGATACAGTATCTTTGTCTTCTAAGTATCTTAATAAACTTTCAGCATAGCTTTCTCCCCGTTTAGATTTATTTTTCTTGGGATTTTGGGATCAAACGTGGAAGGATTAGATTGTAATCGTTTTTATTTTTTAAATACGTTTTAGAAAAGTGTAATCTATACTAAAAAGCTGTACACCACCTGCTATACAGATACATATTGTAATACTTTCGGGTTTGGATAGGACGGACACAAGAACTCAGACTTGCAGAGTTAAAGCAAGTTAAAGCCTTTATTTTACTTCTCCGTCACCACCTGCTAGCCAGGCTCTCCCGCGCCCCCGCCAGCCAACAGCGCGAGCCAACACACCGCCTGCGCGCCCGATAGAGAGTGAAAAGAGAGAGAGAGTAAGACCCAGGGGTGCAGAAGCAGGGAACTATTTACAAGGAAAACGGATACCTCCCCAGACTGTACGCCCGCTTCACTGTGGGACAGCCGCACTGGTCGGCGGCCTTCCTAAACCCCGCCCTGACCACTTTCACTCCTGTCCTGCTCTTCCCCGCGCACCCCAGCCGGGCATTCTTCGGCCTCTGCCAGGGGCGAATGTATATTTAGATATTTAGACCCGGCGCGGCACTGAGAGAGCGTCTGCATTTATAACTTAGCTTTTAAAATTAGTCAAGCAATATGAAGCATCTCCTTTTACTTTTAAGTCCCTTAATTATCATTGAGCACAGCTTTCTCACCACTTAGATTACTTTTTGATACCATCCTTACACAAAGCAGAAACTTCTTGTATTTTCCGATGACATACAAGTGGAAAGATTACAGATTTTAATCGTCTTTAATTTTGTTACGTTATACGTTTTAGGAACGTTTCATCTATACAAACACCACAAAACTATTCTCGATTGTATTTCTGAATGTTATGTTACACCTACAGTAGTTCACTGTTTTAAATACATCAAATTAAGAAAGTTAGGTGTAAGCACTTTAGATCTTTTTTTCTGAACCAGGGAAAATCTGATCATGTTTCTCTATAACAATAATAAAAAACTTTATTTTACATATCACCTTTAAAAGTGGCATCTCAAAGCAATACAGTAGATGTAAACCAAAAACCAAATGTAAACCAAACCAAGATTACAAAGTAAATACCCAGACAAATGCAAACGTGTTTTTAATAAAATGCTTTTATTCATTCAGCAGAGAGAGAGCGTAAAACCTGGGCGTAACAGCTGTTCCTTTTTCTGATCACTCGCTCTCTGGATAAACGTCTCACCTGTCCTGTTCTTTGTTTTCCTAATTTGCTGATTATGCCTGCTGCGATCCACTCCTACCCTCACACCTAAAGAAGACTATTTTAAATTTCTTTGCGCGGTCCATTGTGCAATTAACCCTTGTATGTGCTGTCCTTAAGGTGATATCACATAAAGGTGATATGTAAAATAATGTTTTTTATTATTGTTATAGAGAAACATGATCAGATTTTCCCCGGTTCAGAAAAAAAGATCTAAAGTATACTAGTTTGTCACTAGTATACTTTTAATACAGTCTTTGCTGTGCTTTTGAGGATCCTTGTGATATTTCGAGCTCTGGTTGAATGATAATTGTCGCAGTTTAAATAATTTTTGTAGTTAGAAATTATAAAACGCTCTGTTAAAAGCAAGGGAGTTTTTATGTCCGTTACAGTAAAAGAAAATGCCTGACATAGTAGGGCTTGAACAGATTCCAAGTGCATTTTTGCAATTTACGTTGCATTGTGCATTGTGCTGCTATAATACAGTTTAAAATAATTAAAAGTCTAAACAGTATCAGCTTTATTTATGGGTTGCAATTTAAAAAAAGTCAAAAACCGCACTCAAAATGCAATTTAGAGCTTTCTGGCAAGAGGAGACACCCAAATTAATAATGTAACATGCCACTGTTTGTGCATGAACAAGGTTATACTGCTATTTCCTTAGATACGTGATTAAAAAAAAATGTTTTTTGATTCCCCGGCGGAACCGGGCATCCATAAGAATCAAGTAATAGGTTTATTCCATGCTGAAAAAAAGAAGAAAGAAAACACATTCCATAAGAATCAACGCCTTTATATATTGCCTTTAAAGGTGGCTTCTCAAAATGCCTTACAGGATAAAAACAACAATAACAACAACAACAACAATATTGTATTTCATTGCACTTTGACAGATCATCCTTAAATCAATTGTTGACTCTTCTCTCTTTACTACTTGTTTGGAGTGACTGAGCTCCGCTCTGTACCACACAATGATCACCCCAGAGTCTCTGCCCCAGGTGATTTGGGGTTTTTTGACAGAGGGCAAAAAACTCTCTCTCTCTTGCTTGTCCTCCCCCCCCGTGTATTGTCTGTTTTTTTGTGCTGTCCTTTGACAAAACAAGGCTCGCCAGATAATGTGAATCGAAACCTGTTTTTCTAGCTTTTAAAGTCGTGCGATGTGTAAGCGGGAACACATCATTATATCTTACATATGAAAAATACATAATATAGCTCCCAAACAAATGCAAATGTGTTTTTAATAAAATGCTTTTATTCACTCATAATCTGACAATTTCAGGAAGACTAAGGAAGGACTAAGAGAATTGTCATCTGTTCTTGAAGCTCTGTGAGCTCGGTGACTTTGAGACCACTTGTTATCCCAGGTTGTTTGAATCGCCACAATTCAAATAGAGAAAAAAGAGCTGACTGACAAGATTTAAGATGTGGCTGTCAATGTTGGATTAAAAAAAACAAGTTGCCCGACGTTAGTTGCATTGCTTGAAAAATAATTTTATCTCGAGAGACTGGATAAGTAATTCAAGTGTTTTTTTTAACTTCCTGAAAAACAAGTAATAATTTAACTATATGTGCAAATGTTTTATGATATGTCGCTGTTGTGAATGTCTGTGGAGTGTATCTTATTTCCCTGTCTGTCCTGGCTGTGCTCTCTCGCTCGCCTTCCCCCCCTCTCTCTCAATTCAATTCAATTCAAGGTGCTTTATTAGCATGACAGATGGGTACAATCAGTGTTGGGTATTTACTTTGCTTTGAGATGCCTCTTTTAAAGGTGATATATAAAATCAAGGCTTTAACTTGCTTTAACTCCGCAAGTCTGAGTTCTTGTGTCTGTCCTATCCGAACCCGAAAGTATTACAATATGTATCTTTATAGCAGGTGGTGTACAGCTTTTTAGTATAGATTACACTTTTCTAAAATGTATTTAAAAAATAAAAACTATTACAATCTAATCTTTCCACGTTTGATCCCAAGATCCCAAGAAAAATAAATCTAAATGGGGAGAAAGCTATGCTGAAAGTTTATTAAGATACTTAGAAGACAAAGATATCAATTTATGTTGCATTTGTCTGATTGTGAATCAAAAAACACATATATTTAAACCCGCGTTTGCGATTTAAATCAAAACGCGATTAAAATCAATATAAATGTTTATATTGTAATGCATAGGTGACTATTCATTGTTATTAAAATGACTTAAATTCGATCATGTTGTGATATTTATAAATATACATTTGTTTGGTGCGAGTGAGGTTTTATTTAATCTCTGACCCAGGGAAAAGTTTTATTTTTTCAAAGAAATGTTTGTTAAAAAAAAAAAGTCATGGCTTCAGTTGGATTCAAACACTCACCATGTGACGTGGGAATCAGGAACCTAACCCACAGCACCACCAGCAAGCTCACATGCAGACTGCTGAAAAAGCACTACAGAAACATTATCAACAGACAATGTACAGCATGTACTATTCTTGTGTTGCGGTACATGAATATAATTATATCGTTATTAATTTCTTTAGATACATGATTCCATATTATATTCCCTTTTAATCAAATTCTAAAAGTATGCTTGTTGACTCCGGTATCACGTTAGTTAAAGACTTCGATGCTTAAAATGTTTAGGGAGAAATGGAATACTGGTGTGTATTTTTTATTTAAAGTACCGAGACCAGCCATATACTGTATGTTTATGTTCCAAAATTAATATCGTTTATGGCCTTCACACGCATTACAGTATGCTCCTATTCTTTTTATGCTCAGCTACTAAGATTTTCCTTCAGTGGTAAAATTCCATATAAATATTCAATACTAAAACTGGCACAGTAAAGACATTTACTGTAAATCTTTCTACGACCGACCAACGGACCACGAGTGCCCCTGTCGGTCAACCAATCACGTACCTGGTATTTTGCGTCATCGCGCATCACGATGCGCGAGGCCGTAGCCATTTACCTCTGGTACGTGTCTGTACCGTGCACTTTGAATGGCTGCATCTGTATGATTCATCCCAATTGTTAGCACATCTGTGGAGGACTGCACATGACACAATAATGATGCAGGCTATTTCTGGACTGGTATGTAGATCAAATGAGAGAGAAACTAAATTCTGAAAGTTCTCTCAATATAGGTTATTGTTTCTTTATGATTTTATCACAACTGTTGTATTAGATTATTCTATATTGTCACACAACAATAGTTGGTGGAATTTGATATCAGTACAGCAATTATACAGATGAGACATACATACAACATATACAGCACACATTTAAATAGGACAGAATATAGACAAGCATTGTCACATACATATGTCAACAAATATACAAATATGTCACACCTGAAGAAGGCTCCTCGGCCGAAACGTTGTGTGTTCTTTCTTCTTTTTTTTCAGCATGGAATAAACCTAATATGAAAACAACGTTCCATGTAGCAGCATAAATTATACAATGGAATTCAGAGTTCAATGTGAATTCAGAGTTCGTATGGCATTGCAAAAGAAGCTGAGGTTGAAGCAGGCAGTCCTTGAGAGGAAGGATTTGAAACATTCCAGATGGTAGAAGCCAAAAGAGATTATGAGCTGGGTGAGAGGGGTCTGAGATGATTTTCTTGGCACGATTAGAGGTGCGGCTTAAGTAGAGAGATGAGATAGAAAGGAGTTCATAGCCAACAGTTTTTGCAGCTTTGGACACAATCCATTCCAGTTTGCCTTTTGAGTAGTTATCCAAGCTCCCATACCAGACTGTAATAGGGGTTGTAAGAACACATTGAATTATGACTGTGTAGAATTGAAGGAGTTGACAGTTCACCCTTTATTTTTTGAGTTGCCTAAGACAAAAACATCCTCTGCTGTACTTTCTTAACTATGTGGTCAGTGTTGGTACTCCATTTAAGATCACCGTTTATATATGTACCCAGAAATTTAAAGGAGTTTGTGGTCTCAATAGGAAAATCATTAATAAAGATTGGAAGTTTTGTGTTCTGGATGCGTCGAAAGTCAATGATGATTTACCTGGTTTTAGAAGCATTGAGAAGAAGGTTGTTGTCAAAACACCAGGCTGTTCCCAAGTCAATCTACTTTTCGATAACAAGTCTCATCATTATTCTAGATGAGGCCAACAATGGTAGTGTCATCAACATATTTGAAAATCTTGACAGAATCATCCCGAGATGTGAGGTTGTTTGTAAATAGGGGAAAGAGCCATGGGGATAGGACACAGCCTTGGGGAGCTCCTGTGCTGAGAGTCAGAGGGTAAGATGTCTTGTTCTTCTCCCTGACAGTCAGTTGGCGATGTGTTACAAAGTCCAGAATCCAATGACACATAGCAGGGTTGATGTTCTAGTCCATCAGTTTACTGAATAATTTATGTATTAATGGTATTGAATGCTGAGCTGAAATCCAAAAAAAGGATGCGGGTATAGGGATCTGGCTTCTCCAAATGCTGGAGTATACAATGAAGAGCCAGGTTGACGGCATCTTCAACAGACCTGTTGGCCCTGTAGGCAGGGAAGATGTACAGTGTTACGATCCCTGCCTCTCGGCAACGGAGGAGGCAGAAGTAGGCGTAGCCCCTATCCATCAGTTCACCTATCAGTTTTCCCATTCACCACCACACCCCCGTCTCATCCTACTTAAACACCTGTCCTTCCCTACCTCGTTGCTCAGTATTGGTTTTCCCTTTCGAGCTTCCTGGTTGCGTTTCATCTACACTGTGTTTGTCTTGGATTTCGGTTTGCGGTTTTTCCCTTCGGACTTCGGCTTTTCGGATCTCGGCTTGGATTGGTACTTTCGCTCTATTTTGGATCACTGGCTACCTCTGGATTCTCGGATTGCTTTACGGACTACGACTTCGGATCACCCTTCGGCTTCGGTACTCGTTCCCTTCGGATATCTAGCTTCCCCTGGACTCTCGGCTCGTTCCTACGATTACGGTTTGCGTACGGATTACGACTTGGATTTGTTCGCTCCTGCAAGTGGGTTCATTCACTGGTTCGGTCCCTATTACCGAACCCCTAACATACAGTGCTTGAGGTGCTTAAGCACTAGACACTCAAAGGCTTTCATATCCACCAAAGTCAGAGCAACTGGTCTGTAGTCATTGAGGCAGGATATTTTTGAAGATTTAGGAACAGGTATTATTGTGGATATTTTAAAATTTTGAGGGAAGGAAGTTGAACTGCTGGAGAAATGAAGTATTATAAATAATGTTAAACACAGGAGCCAGTTGATCAGCACAATAGCTGAGGGCTGCAGCTGACAAATTGCCTGGGCCTGTGGCTTTGCTTTTATTTTGTTTTCTGAAGATTGCTCTTACTTTGTCAGTATAGATGGAGAAAGGAGGAGGCAAAGGGGTAGATGAAAATGAAGGTAATGAGGAGGCCTTCACATCAGGTTTTTCAAAGCAAGCATAAAACTGGCTGAGTTTATCTGGGAGAATAAGGTTGTCATCCACTAAGGTGGTGGCAGTTTTTCCTTGTAGTTGGTAATCTTCTGAGTTTTCCTCCAAACTGTTCTTGAGTTGCTGTCAGCAAATTGTTGCTCTAGTATGTATGTAGGGAGAACTGATTGCAGTGACTTTGTGAACACAGTAAATTGTGAGGAAGAACTGATTGCAGTGACATTGTGAACACAGTAAATTCTGCTCTCCTGTACATTCATGACATCACCGCAACCAGTGTAAAAAAAAAACAGAATTAGATAAGTCTGGAGTATGAGGTCCTATATAGAATACTGCAGGTATAAATGGTGAGAAAATTAATAATAACTATTTCTAACCTTAGATCTAACAAATCAAGAGGTCCTGATGGCTTCCTAAGTGTATTTTATAAGATACAAAGAACAATAAGACACTTCTGTCTACTCGTATTTGGATAAAGGAAGGAGATCTGCTGCTCTATATATGCTGCTGCTCTTTAGATCTCCCTTCAGATTTAAAAGGTTATTAATAATATCTTCGGTGTTGCATCTTCCCAGTGTAGTTCATCTTTTGCTGCCCACGCATGCTTACACAGCTCCCTGGGTAAACTATCACAAAGCTTTAGAGAACTTAACATTTTTATTATCAACAAATTGTAAGTACGACGTTTACATTGACATTATTAATTTTTCACTTGAGTGTATGGAGGATTGTCAGCTGTCACTGAGAGCAGACCCCCCTCTTAGGCTGTGCAAACATGTTTTACATTTTTATTAAGAAATGGAGGCTGTATGCGTTACAATATAAACATTTATTGTCAAACTTTAAATCAACAATTGATTTAAAGATGATCTGTCAAAGTGCAATGAAATACAATATTGTTGTTGTTGTTATTGTTGTTTTTATTCTGTAAAACGTTTTGAGAAGCCACCTTTAAAGGTGCTATATAAAGGCTCTGTTTCTTACGGAATGTGTTTTCTTTCTGCTTTTTTTCAGCATGGAATAAACCTATTTCTTGATTCTTATGGATGCCCGGTTCCACCGGGGATTAAAAAAAAAACATGGAATCCCATATCTAAGGAAATAGCAGTATAACTATATTCATGCACAAACAGTAGCATGTTACATTATTAATTTGGGTGTCTCCTCCTGCCAGAAAGCTCTAAATTGCATTTTGAGTGCGGTTTTTGATTTTTCTTAAATTACAACCCATAAATAAAGCTGATACTGTTTAGACTTTTAATTATTTTTTAATTATTTTAAACAGCAGCACAATGCACAATGCAATGTAAATCGCTACCTTTGTCTTCTGCGTAATAATGTTCAGCTCTTTGTCCAGCAAATTAATAATAATAATAATTATTATTAAAACACTTATATATCGCTTTTCTTGACACTCCACTCAAAGCGCTTTACAAGTTATGGGGACTCCCCTCCACCAAATTGCAGCATCCACCTGGATGATTCAACAGCAGCCATAGTGCTGATCTGCAGATCTGATCAGCAAGGCCCTTTGGCTACAAAACTAACAAGATACACTCTACAGACATTCACAACAGCGACATATCATAAAACATTTACATATATTGTTAAATTATTACTTGCTTTTCAGGAAGTTAAAAAACACTTGAATTACTTATCCAGTCTCTCGAAATAAAATTATTTTTTAAGCAATGTAATGCAAGATGCTTTCTAACGTTGGGCAATGTGTTTTTTTTTAATCTAACATTGATAGATTAAAAAGTCATTCCTAACAGCGATTATTTACCTGCATAAACTTATAAAGGTTGTATTTTCACACAGTGAAGGTGTCTTTCTTAGTTATACAGTAGTTGTGCAAGCTCTGGTGAGTGTGTCTTTTTTTAAGAAGTTTCAAAGGGAAATAGGTTCATATCCGTCTTCCCTGACACAAAACAGGGTCAGGGGGCATATACAGTTAGAATGTGTTCATTGTCTTCCAATCAAAGACGGGTTCTTTTCGCCGAAGTCGGGAGACATTAGAAGCTTTCCACACCCGGACTGTTACACCAACGCAGTAGCAAGTTAAAACTATTCCATTGAGGAGCCGGGTGCGATAATGGTTTTGTTCGTTGATTTTCTGATCTGCAAGGCCATTTGGCTGCAGCGAATGTGAATTCTGTCTGGCATTGCCAAATTGTGAAAAAATAAAAGTATTTTAATTAAGATGGGGGGTAATTGAGTCATCTCTATGACACTCTCCCTTATAAAATTAACATGAAACAAAGCAAAAACTAAAAATAAGATACAATCTACAGACATATCTTAAAACATTTACATATATTGTTAAATTATTACTTTAAATATATAGTTTAAGTTACTGAAACAGCCAGTTAATAAAATCGTTGCAATTTTGTTCTTGTTTGGAGGTGGGGATATTCTGACAACAGCTGATTTAAAGACAGTCTGTCAAAGTGCAATGAAATACAATATTACGCTGGGTAAACGTTCTGAGGTCAAATTCTTCCGCGACGGGGGTACCTTTAAAGCGCAGATGACAGCACCGAAAAATGTTGGCGCACCCTCTCTTTAAAGCCCTGGCCAAATATGAAGACAGTACGTACAGTTATAATTCAAACTGAATTAAAAACTACACATTCCAGTTACCATGGTGGTGCTTGTGATCATTGTGTTTAACCAATGAAACAGGGCGAAAAATCATTCGCATGACTTTGGGGAGTTTAGAAAGCTTAACCTATCAGCAGCAAAACGAAATTTACATGATAGGCTACCTCAAACTGTCAGTTACACGACTGTGTATGTTGCTTAAGCCACTCCTATTTGGCATTTTAGTTATGGAGGTGGGAAGATGCCCCCCCCCACCTCTGGGTGCCTGACTTGTCACCATCTTTAACCATTCCGTGTCCGAGTCGCAGTAGGTAGAGAAATGTATGAAAAAAAGTTCATTCCAGCTACAATACATATATATTTTTGTGGTAAGAGGGAGCAAAACATCAGTATTTACTGCTAGTAATTTGTGTACGATTTATAGTTGAAATCCTGAGCCTAAATATAAAGTTAAAATCTTGACAAATAAAGCAATGTAGGAAATACACACACAGAAATACACAGTAAATAAATCTGTTCTGACATCTCAAATCAGTTTCGATCAAGGTCTCTAAAAACGAACAGGAAAAAGAGCATTTTCAGAGAGCAATTACGATGTGTTTATGTAGAATAAGTGATTAGATTTATGAGCAATCTAATTTCTTATTCATTTAAAACAGTGAAGCAGCTGCAAAAGATCACCCAATTTTCGCGCATAAAAAGTGGTTATTAACTCTCGAAATCTGTTTTCATAGGTTTTAAAGTCGTGCAATGTCTAAGCCAGAACACATCATTACAGATGCAGCCATTCAAAGTGCGCGTTACAGACACGTACCGCAGGTGGCGTCGCGCAGCGTGACGCAAGATGACGCGTGGCACCGCAGTACGTGATTGGTTGACCGACAGGGGCACTCGTGGTCCGTTGGTCTGTCGTAGAAAGACATACAGTAAACGTCTTTGCTGTGCCCGTTGTAGATATTGAATTTTACCACTGAAGGGAAATCTTAGTAGCTGAGCATAAAAAGAATAGGAGCATACTCTAACGCGTGTGAAGGCCATAAACGATATTAATTTTGGAACATAAACATACAGTATATACAGTAGCTGGTCTTGGTACTTTAAAGAAAAAAATACACACCAGTATTCCATTTCTCCCTAAACATTTTAAGCTTCGAAGTCTTTAACTGACGTGATACCGGAGTCAACAAGCATACTTTTAGAATTTGATTAATAGGGAATAGAATATGGAATCGCGTATCTAAAGAATTTAATAACGATATGATTATATTCGTGTACTGCGACAGGGCTGTTTAGGGCTGTTTCGCCTCCCTGTTCATGCGTGTTGTCCTGTAGCCTACTGGTCTACGTGCCTGGCTAACAACTAGCAGGTTGTGTGTTCAAATCCAGCTAGTGCTGGACTTTTCTTTTAACAAACATTTCTTCGAAAAAATAGAATAGCGATATCATGGACAATCAACTGACTTTTATATTTCAAAATATCGCAACATGATCGATTCTAAGTCATTTTTGATAACAATCAACAAACAAACAAACATTTCTTTGAAAAAATGAGACGTTTCCCTTGGTCAGAGATATAAATATATAATATATAAATAAATTAAATTTAACTAGCATGTAAAATAGCGTGTGAAAAAGTGGTAGTTTTAAGCTTTTCTGCTAATATAATATGGAATCGCGTATCTAAAGAATTTAATAACGATATGATTATATTTGTGTACTGCGACAGGGCTGTGTAGGGCTGTTTCGCCTCCCTGTTCATGTGAGTTGTCCTGTAGCCTACTGGTCTACGTGCCTGGCTAACAACTTGCAGGTTGTGTGTTCAAATCCAGCTGGTGCTGGACTTTTCTTTTAACAAACATTTCTTCGAAAAAATAGAATAGCGATATCATGGACAATCATCTGACTTTTATATTTCAAAATATCGCAACATGATCGATTCTAAATCATTTTTGATAACAATGAATAGTCACCTTCTTCCCTTCTGACAACGGTCCCTGCTTCTGTTTCCTGCTTCTATTGTGTGTGTGTGTGTGCAACAGAGTAAATTTTTATAGGAGAAATGGAGGCTGGACAGTATGCGTTACAATATAAACATTTATATTGATTTAAATCGTGTTCTGATTTAAATCGCAAACACGTGTTTAATTATATGTGTTTTTTAATCATAATCAGGCTAATGCAACATAAGTTGATACAGTATCTTTGTCTTCTAGGTATCTTAATAAACTTTCAGCATAGCTTTCTACCCGTTTAGATTTATATTTCTTGGGATTTTGGGATCAAACGTGGAAGGATTAGATTGTAATACGTTTTAGAAAAGTGTAATCTATACCTGCCCAGACTGTACGCCTTCCTAAACTAGTGTCCTGCCCTTCCCCGCGCACCCCAGCCGGGCGCTCTTCGGCCTGTGCCCAGGACGAATGTATATTTTGATATTTACACCCGGCGCGGCACCGAGGGAGCGTCTGCATTTATAACTTAGTTTTTAAAATTAGTCAAGCAATATGAAGCCTCTCCTTTTACTTTTAAGTCCCTTAAATACATTGAGCACAGCTTTCTCACCACTTAAGATTACTTTTTTGGTATCATCCTTACACAAAGCAGAAACTTTCCGATGACATACGGTACAAGTGGAAAGATTACAGATTTTAATCGTCTTTAATTTTGTTAAGTTATACGTTTTAGGAACGTTTCATCTAAACAAACACCACAAAACTATTCTCGATTGTATTTCTGAATGTTATGTTACACCTACAGTAGTACACCGGTTTCCATTGACAAAAAGTAATTGTTTTTTTTACATGTTTTGTTTGTGGACAGACTGTCCACAAATGTGAGACTGTCTTTCTCAGACTTACATTCCCGAATGTCCCCCGCCCCGGTCAACAATCCTAGGAAGAACACGAAACAGCCTGTTAATAAAATTGTTACAATTTTGTTCGGTCAGTTCTTCCTCCCAGAATTTATAGATCGCATCGATCAGTTCCTGCTTTGTGGTGGGCTTAGCGGTTTTCCGAACGTAGTCTTTCAACGAATGCCAAACCATCTCTATCGGATTTAGATCTGGGGATTCGGCTGGAGTTTTCACCCAGTTCACTCCTTCTGCTATAAGCCTCGCCCTTGCTGCTGTGTGTTTCGGATCGTTGTCTTGAAAGAGACGGTGCCTAGATCCAAACTGCTCCCTGATATATGGGGCAGCATGCTGTGTGACCACGACGTCCTCGAAGAATACACGGTCCATAATTCCTTCAAAAATAAGAAGTGGTCCCGGGCCTCTTCTAGATATACCCCCCCAGACGTGAACCTTCAGTTGTTGTTTGGGCTTTGGCTTGTCCACATATCTCCCCTTTTTACAAAATGCCATTGTTGAAAACTGTTCCAGAGCCACTGTTGTTTTGTCGGTAAAAAGTACATCCTGAAATGCCTCCCCCTGTTCAATCCATTGGAGAGCTTGCTTGAGTCTTTCCTCTTTGTTTTTTAGCCTTATCATGGGGCATGTGTTGGTTTTTCTGTATCTCCATCCAAGCCTCCTGCGTACTCTTCTTATCGATGTCGGGCTAATATTCGCATCGAGGTCAGCCCATAGCCGTCTTTGGACTTGCATCGCCGGTAGCTCATCATTTTCATCAGTCAGTTTGTCGATAGCTCGCACAATAGGACTTGAAAAAAAGAGATCAGCAGTTAGTTTTAAAAATAATGTGCGTAGTTGTATTTACATGCAAGAAAGGTATTTTTAGAAATTTATTTACCTTTGAATCGTCCTCAGTTTAGATTCTCTTTGCCTCCTCTCCCCTTTATAATGCCGTCTCACTGTGCTTTCAGAAACGAAGATGTCCATCGAAGCCAACTGCTGTACAATGTCCCGTGTTGACTTCCCGTTTCTTTTCGTCTTCATTATTTGGTGTGAGAGAGTCTTCGTGATTTTGGCCATTGTCCGTCTCCTTACCAAAGCGATACAGTGGTGCAGCTTGAATTCTGTACCTATATACTGTATGGTATGGTACAGATAAACCTTACACCATACCGATGAGCTAATGCCAGGGAAAGACACTCCTATTTTATTTAAAACACAGTACGCCAGGAAATGTGTCTGATGCATTAGCAAGTTAAAACAATTGGGTCGAAAACCTGGGCGTAACATCATTTCCTTTTTCTGATCACTTGCTTTCTGGATACACATCTCACCTGTCCTGTTCTTTGTTTTCCTGGTTTGCTGATTATGCCTGCTGCGGTCCACTCCTACCCTCACACCTAAAGAATACTATTTTAAATTTCTTGGCGCAGTTCATTAACCCTTGTATGTGCTGTCCGCGCCCAAAATGCAATTTAAAAAAAGTCAAAAACCGCGCTCAAAATGCAATTTAGAGCTTAATAGGAGACACTCCACAGGCATTCACAACAGCAACATATGAAACGTTTATTTTTTAATTGCGTATCTAAGGAAATCTCAGTATTTCAAATAGAGAAAAAAGACCTGACTGAGAAGCCGATACATACTCTTAGAGTTTGATTAATAGGGAATATAATACAAAAATATAGTACTAAAAAAGGTACTACCACTTTTAAAGGTGATATGTAAAATAAAGGTTTTTATTATTGTTATAGAGAAACATGATCAGATTTTCCCTGGTTCAGAAAAAAAGATCTAAAGTGCTACACATAACTTTCTTAATTCGATGTATTTAAAACAGTGAACTACTGCAGGTGTAACATAACATTCAGAAATACAATTGAGAATAGTTTTGTGGTGTTTGTTTAGATGAAACGTTCCTAAAACGTATAACGTAACAAAATTAAAATCTGTAATCTTTCCACTTGTACCGTATGTCATCGGAAAGTTTCTGCTTTGTGTAAGGATGATACCAAAAAAGTAATCTTAAGTGGTGAGAAAGCTGTGCTCAATGTATTTAAGGGACTTAAAAGTAAAAGGAGATGCTTCATATTGCTTGACTAATTTTAAAAACTAAGTTATAAATGCAGACGCTCCCTCGGTGCCGCGCCGGGTGTAAATATCGAAATATACATTCCCAACACTAATTGTGCCCATCTGTCATGCAACTAAAACACCTTGAATTGAATTGAATTGAGGGAGAGAGGGGAGAGTTGTGAACAGCAACATATGAAACGTTTGCACATATAGTTAAGTTATTACTTGGTTTTCAAAGTGCAATGAAATACAATAATGTTGTTGTTGCTGTTCTTGTTGTCTTTATCCTGTAAAGCGTTTTGAGAAGCCACCTTTAAAGGCGATATATACTGTAAAAGCGCTGATTCTTATGGAATGTGTTCCGCCGGGGATTCAAATGTTTATTTATTTATTTTTTAATCGCGTATCTAAGGAAATCTCAGTATAACTTTGTTCATGAACAAACAGTGGCATGTTACATTATTATTAGTTTTTTTTTATTTCGAGAGACTGGATAAGTTGTTCAAGTGTTTTTTTTTAACTTCCTGAAAAACAACTAATAATTTAACTATATGTGCAAACGTTTTATGATATGTCGCTGTTGTGAATGTCTGTGGACATGTGCTGGCTGGACAGGAGGCTCTACTGTACACAGAGAGCTTAGAAGACAAAGATATCAATTTATTTTAGTCAAAAATTTATATATCACCTTTAAAGGTGGAATCTCAAAGCAAAGTAAATACCCGACACTGATCGAACCCATCTGTCATGCTAATAAAACACCTTGAATTGAATTGAATTGAGGGGGGGCGCGCGAGATAACCAGGACGCAAGGCAAATAAGATACTGTACACTCCACAGGCATTCACAACAGCAACATATGAAACGTTTGCACATATAGTTAAGTTATTACTTGGTTTTCAAAGTGCAATGAAATACAATATTGTTGTTGTTGCTGTTCTTGTTGTCTTTATCCTGTAAAGCGTTTTGAGAAGCCACCTTTAAAGGCGATATATACTGTAAAAGCGCTGATTCTTATGGAATGTGTTCCGCCGGGGATTCAAATGTTTATTTATTTATTTTTTAATCGCGTATCTAAGGAAATCTCAGTATAACTTTGTTCATGAACAAACAGTGGCATGTTACACTATTATTAGTTTTTTTGTTAACAAGGCTCGGCAGCTAATGTGAATCGAAACCTGTCTTGCTAGCTTTTAAAGTCGTGCGAGGTGTAAACGACAATACAAATAGAGAAAAGAGACCCGACTGACAAGCCGATACATACTCTTGGAGTTTGATTAATAGGGAATATAATACAAAAATATAGTACTAAAAAAGGTACTACCACTTTTAAAGGTGATATGTAAAATAAAGGTTTTTATTATTGTTATAGAGAAACATGATCAGATTTTCCCTGGTTCAGAAAAAAAGATCTAAAGTGCTACACCTAACTTTCTTAATTCGATGTATTTAAAACAGTGAACTACTGCAGGTGTAACATAACATTCAGAAATACAATCGAGAATAGTTTTGTGGTGTTTGTTTAGATGAAACGTTCCTAAAACGTATAACGTAACAAAATTAAAGACGATTAAAATCTGTAATCTTTCCACTTGTACCGTATGTCATCGGAAAGTTTCTGCTTTGTGTAAGGATGATACCAAAAAAGTAATCTTAAGTGGTGAGAAAGCTGTGCTCAATGTATTTAAGGGACTTAAAAGTAAAAGGAGATGCTTCATATTGCTTGACTAGTTTTAAAAACTAAGTTATAAATGCAGACGCTCCCTCGGTGCCGCGCCAGGTGTAAATATCGAAATATACATTCCCAACACTAATTGTGCCCATCTGTCATGCAAATAAAACACCTTGAATTGAACTGAATTGAGGGAGAGAGGGGAGAGTTGTGAACAGCATATGTTGCTGTTCACAACAGCAACATATGAAACGTTTGCACATATAGTTAAGTTATTACTTGGTTTTCAAAGTGCAATGAAATACAATATTGTTGTTGTTGCTGTTCTTGTTGTCTTTATCCTGTAAAGCGTTTGAGAAGCCACCTTTAAAGGCGATATATACTGTAAAAGCGCTGATTCTTATGGAATGTGTTCCGCCGGGGATTCAAATTTTTATTTATTTATTTTTTAATCGCATATCTAAGGAAATCTCAGTATAACTTTGTTCATGAACAAACAGTGGCATGTTGCACTATTATTAGTTTTTTTGTTAACAAGGCTCGCCAGCTAATGTGAATCGAAACCTGTCTTGCTAGCTTTTAAAGTCGTGCGAGGTGTGAACGACAATACAAATAGAGAAAAAAGACCCGACTGACAAGCCGATACATACTCTTTGAGTTTGATTAATAGGGAATATAATACAAAAATATAGTACTAAAAATAAGATACACTCTACAGACATTCACAACGGCGACTGTCAGAAGATAGGACACAGCGGCTCAGGCACCCGCTGAATGGAAAAGGGGCACTTTAATGTTCTGTATGGCTAATACTAAAGCCAATACTAATATTAAATACTTTAATATCCTTTTCTGTATGTTTAACAATAGTGGGTACTGGCCTAATTTGTCCCTGCTCCCGTTGTTAGGTGTTAATGTGTTGTTAAGTGTGAATTTGTACCTGTGTCCCTGAGGTCTGGCTTTTTTTCTGGAAAACCATAACTCTGGTTTTGTTCAGTTTGACTGTCGGCGCCCAGGTCTGACAGTGCTGCTCCAGCAGTGCCAGGTTCTGGCGCAGCCTCTGTTCTGTGGGCGACAGCGGGACCAGGTCGTCCGCACAGAGCAGGAACTCGATTTCCATAATTAATGCAGATCAGTAAATCAAGGGACAAAACAATTATTGCGCCCGGGTCCTCGATTTGCTTTGACGTGCTAATGCGTTGGTTTAACAGTCCGGGTGTGGCAAGCCTCTAATGTCTCCCGACTTCGGCAAAAGGCACCCGCCTTTCATTGGAAGACAATGAACATTCTAGCCGTACACGTGAATATAGCATAAATACACCAAGGGATTGGGTGAGCTCCCATCACAAAAAAAACAGCGAACCTGCACTACAGCGACCACAGCACAGTATGGAGACCAAGACCTTTTACGGGAAGAGACGGGGTGCTTCTGCCTCCCCAGCTTCCAAAGAGCGAAGGGTAAGCAAATACAGCAGACTTTATCTGAAATACGCGATTACAGCGCATATTACAAGGTATTATTGCCGTTTTGAATTTTAAATTCAGTTATACTTATTTCTTCGTAGCCTGTTCTTCAAGAAAACACCGCACGGGCGAAACGATCTTCGAAATCTACCACCAGGACAGTAAAAAAGAAAGCGGTAAGACGGAAAAAAAGAAAAGTTTATTTTGACGTCTGTTCCGCGACTGATGAATACTACTGTGTGACTTTATTTCTTACATGAATTTTGTTATTTTGCCACAGGCCGTGGGTCTCTGCTCTCGGCCACTGGCCAGGGTGCCAACATGTAGAAGCAGCATCTGTGTGGAGACATTTCGGCAGCAGCGGGAGCAGCACGATGCATTACTGGGGAGGATTGGGAGGCTAGAGACACTCCTGAAAATGCAGAGGAAGGAGACAGTATGTTCCAGCAGTCAAACAGTTGAGCAGCTGTCTCCTGATAAGTGCCTCTCCCCGCCGCGCAGGTTGCAATGCCTGGCAGAAGCTCTGCCCCCCACAGAGCACACACCACCTCAGGACACTCCATCCCGGCCTCTCCACTCACCACCGCGCAGGAATTTGTTGATGCTGTCCCCGCCGTCTATCTCCCCCCAGGAAGCACCGTTCACAGAGCGGAATTCACAGACGCCAGTGGGACGAATAATTCTCCCAGATATCCAACTGCTACCCATCACTCAGGAGATGGAGGGGGGGTTGTACTTGCAGTGCATCGGCATAGACGGGAAAGCAAGAGCCGACCGCTATGCCGCCCTCGTGTTTCGAAATCTTGTGACTTTTGAAATTTACTGGGGGTGGACCACGTCTGTAAATTTCGATGGGTCCAGAGGCAAAAGTGCCTTGCCTTGCAATCTCCGGGAAACCATTAGTCGCATGGTGAATCGAAGATTCTCAACCCTTACTTCGTGCGACTGGAAAAGAATTTGTGATCGGATCAACGAAATGCTTCGTACAAGGAGGCGCTCTTTTCCTCTAGTCTAACAGTCTGTCCAAAAACAAAACATTCCTGTTAGACAAGAGAAATTGAAAAAAAAACAATTTTGTCAATGGAAACCGGTGTGTGCGTCTCTCTCTGCTGGATGTCCCTCTCACTCCCTGCTGAATGAATAAAAGCAATTTATTAAAAACGCGTTTGCGTTTGTCTGGTATTTACTTTGGTCCCTTTTAACTGTTTTTCGATCTACTGTATTGCTTTGAGATGCCACTTTTAAAGGTGATGTGTAAAATAAAGTTTTTTATTATTGTTATAGAGGAACATGATCAGATTTTCACTGGTTCAGAAAAAAAGATCTAAAGTGCTACACCTAACATTCTTAATTCGATGTATTTAAAGCAGTGAACTACTGTAGGTGTAACATAACATTCAGAAATACAATCGAGAATAGTTTTGTGGTGTTTGTTTAGATGAAACGTTCCTAAAACGTATAACGTAACAAAATTAAAGACGATTAAAATCTGTAATCTTTCCACTTGTACCGTATGTCATCGGAAAGTTTCTGCTTTGTGTAAGGATGATACCAAAAAAGTAATCTTAAGTGGTGAGAAAGCTGTGCTCAATGTATTTAAGGGACTTAAAAGTAAAAGGAGATGCTTCATATTGCTTGACTAATTTTAAAAACTAAGTTATAAATGCAGACGATCCCTCGGTGCCGCGCCGGGTGTAAATATCAAAATATACATCCGTCCCGGGCACAGGCCGAAGAGCGTCCGGCTGGGGTGCGCGGGGAAGGGCAGGACACTAGTTTAGGAAGGTGTACAGTCTGGGCAGGTATAGATTACACTTTTCTAAAACGTATTACAATCTAATCCTTCCACGTTTGATCCCAAAATCCCAAGAAATATAAATTTAAACGGGTAGAAAGCTATGCTGAAAGTTTATTAAGATACCTAGAAGACAAAGATACTGTATCAACTTATGTTGCATTAGCCTGATTATGATTAAAAAACACATATAATTAAACACGCGTTTGCGATTTAAATCAGAACACGATTTAAATCAATATAAATGTTTATATTGTAACGCATACTGTCCAGCCTCCATTTCTCCTATAAAAATTTACTCTGTTGCACACACACACACACAATAGAAGCAGGAAACAGAAGCAGGGACCGTTGTCAGAAGGGAAGAAGGTGACTATTCATTGTTATCAAAAATGACTTAGAATCGATCATGTTGCGATATTTTGAAATATAAAAGTCAGATGATTGTCCATGATATCGCTATTCTATTTTTTCGAAGAAATGTTTGTTAAAAGAAAAGTCCAGCACCAGCTGGATTTGAACACACAACCTGCGCGTTGTTAGCCAGGCACGTAGACCAGTAGGCTACAGGACAACTCACATGAACAGGGAGGCGAAACAACCCTACACAGCCCTGTCTCAGTACACGAATATAATCATATCGTTATTAAATTCTTTAGATACGCGATTCCATATTATATTAGCAGAAAAGCTTAAAACTACCACTTTTTCACACGCTATTTCACATGCTAGTTAAATACTTCAATGCTTAAAATCGTTAGGGAGAAATGGAATACCGGTGTGTATTTTTCCTTTAAAGTACCGATTCCTGGAATCTGACTGGCTGACACCCTTCTGAAGTGGTTCCATGAAATCTGGTATACGGAAAAGAAAGCATTGATAAAGAAAAGCCTGGATTCTCATGTATCTCATACAAGTATCTTTTAATACAGTCTTTGCTGTGCTCTTGAGGATCCTTGTGGTATTTTGAGCTCTAGTTGAATGATAAGTGTCGCATTTTAAATCTTTTTCGTAGTTAGAAATTATGAAACGCCCTGTTAAAAGCAAGGGAGTTTTTATGCCCGTTGAAGTAAAACAAAATGCCTGACAAAGTATGGCTTGGACAGATTCCAAGTGCTTGTACAAATGTGCTAAAGAAATTATACTTTGAGTATACAGCTTGTCCAAAGTCATCCATTATTAATACTATTAGTAATATCTTCGGTAAAGGCTTTGATGCATAAATATTTCTGATAAAGGTAGGTTGTGTACTTTTGTCCAACTGAGCAATCTTGCTTTCACAAAATATACCAACATTTTAATGACTGAAGATTAACATGCTGTAATACACAGTTCAAAATTAAAGGCTCAAATGCTGTACATGAGAGGTTAAGCTCCCCCTGGCGGTTTTACAAGGTGACGCCGGATAGTTTCAGGCAGAGCGTCAAATGACGCGCGATTAACCACGTGACACTGCGTGACACCGCGTGATACCGCGACACGCCCACCGGGGTATGCCGCGAAATACCTCACCCATTTTGAATGGCTGCATCTGTATATCTCATTTTTTATTTCTTTTTTAAAACAAATTAAAAATCGTTTGCCCAGCCAAACAGTATTGTTGTTATTGTTGTTTTTATCCTGTAAAGCGCTTTGAGGAGCCACCTTTAAAGGTGCTATATACAATACAGTTCAATATTATTACTATTGTTAATTTTCTGGACAGAGAGGTGAACATTATTACGCAGAAGACAAAGGTAGCGATTTATGTTGCAACTGTAATACAGTTTAAAACAATTAAAAGTCTAAACAGTATCAGCTTTATTTATGGGTTGTAATTTAAAAAAAGTAAAAAACCACACTCAAAATGCAATGTAGAGCTTTCTGGCAAGAGGAGACACCCACATTTATAATGTAACATGCTACTGTTTGTGGATGAATATAGTTATACTGCTATTTCCTTAGATACGCGATTCCATGGTTTTTTTTAATCCCCGGCGGAACCGGGCATCCATAAGAATCAAGAAATAGGTTTATTCCATGCTGAAAAAAAGAAGAAAGAAAACACATTCTGTAAGAATCAGAGCCTTTATATAGCACCTTTAAAGGTGGCTTCTCAAAACGCTTTACAGAATAAAAACAACAATAACAACAACAACAATATTGTATTTCATTGCAGTTTAACAGATCATCTTTAAATCAATTGTTGATTTAAAGTTTGACAGTAAATGTTTATATTGTAACGCATACAGACTCCATTTCTTTATAAAAATGTAAAAAATCGTTTGCGCAGCCTAAGAGGGGGGGTCTGCTCTCTGTGACAGCTGACAATCCTCCATACACTCAAGTGAAAAATTTATCATGCCAATGTAAACGTCGTATTTACAATTTGTTGATAATAAAAATGTTAAGTTCTCTAAAGCTTTGTGATAGTTTACCCAGGGAGCTGTGTAAGCATGCGTGGGCAGCAAAAGATCAGCTACACTGGGAAGATGCGACACCGAAGATATTATTAATAACCTTTTAAATCTGAAGGGAGATCTAAAGGGATTCCCACATGGTAGAAGCAGGAAGCAGAAGCAGGAACCATTGTCAAAAGGAAAGAAGGTGACTATTCATTGCTATAAAAAATGACTTAGATTCAAACATGTTGTGATATTTAGAAATATAAAAAGTCAATTAATTGTCCATAATATTGTTATTTTATTTTTTCAAAGAAATGTTTGTTAAAAGAAAACTCATGGCACTGGCTGGATTAGAACAGCCAACCTGTCGTTTACAAGTGCAACACCTAGACCACAGCGCCACTCGCAAGGTCGCATGTCAAGTAGTGAAAAAGCCCTACACAAACAGTATCAACAGACATTGTACAGCGTATACTATTGTGTTGCAGTACATAAATATAATTATATCGTTATTCATTTCTTTAGATATGCGATTCCATTTATATTCCCTATTAATCAAATTCTAAAAGTATTGTAATGCCCTCGCCCGGTGGTGAGGAGGAAGCGCCCCTAGGCGCTCATAGTACCTCTGGGCAGGCTGAGAGTTGTAGCCGGGGAGAGTCTTAGGGTCAGCACAATGACCAGCGGCTGGCCCTACCTGTGTAAATAATGTCATAGTAGTTCTAGTGTCCTGTGTAGTCTTATAAGTGTATAGCTTGTTGTTAAGTAATTACCACCCTAAAGATATGTACGTGTTCCGTCAGTCTCCTCATGTTTGTGTATATCCTGTGTTTGGTTTTGTGTGGTTGATAAAGAATAAAGCTATCGCTTGGTTCATTTATCGCGTCTCCATTGGTCCGTTGTCCTGAGAAGAACCTGTAAACGCTACAGTATGCTTGTTTGCTCTGGTATTGAGCGTATTTGCAGAAAAGCTTAAAACTACCACTTTTTATACACACGTTATTTCACATGTTAGTTAAAGACTTCGATGCTTAAAATATTTAGGGAGAAATGGAATACTGGTGTGTATTTTTTTCTTTAAAGTACAGAGACCAGCCATATACATTTTACATACTGTAATACTGTATGTTTATGTTCCAAAATTAATATCGTTTATGGCTTTCACACACGTTATGCTCCTATTCTTTTTATGCTCAGCTACGAAGATTTTCCTTCAGTGGTAAAATTCCATATAAATATTCCATACTTAAACAGGCACAGTAAAGACATTAAATATACATATATATATATATTGTATACAGTAATATGTTTATGTTCCTAAATCAATATATTTTATGAGCATGCGAAAGGCATGGTGAATCGGAGATTCTCAAAAATTACTGTACTTTGCATGATTGGAAATAAATGCGTGATTGGATCAACTAAATTCTGTGGTGTTACTTTTACAAAGACGGTCAATGAAAAAAAGAATGTGGAACAGCGCAATACTTTGAGTTTACAGCTTGTCCAAGGTCATTCATTATAAATACTATTAGTAATATCTTCGGTAAAGACTTTGATGCCGACAGCTCAAACATGAGAGGTTGAGCTTTATTAGCTCCCCCTTGCGGAAATTCCGGATACTATTATTTTACTTGCGGTAACATGCGGTATCATGCGGTACTATACGAGAATATACAGTTAACTTGCATTACACCGCGAGAAGCGCACCACAAAATAATGGGGTATCACCCGCTTGTTTTGAATGGCTGCATCTGTAAGTCATTTATTAATAACAACGAATAATTTCAAACTGCTACTGATATTATTACTGACAATACATATTATAAACACTATATTGAATTTGTTGGTCTTTCTAAATATTACAAAACATTCAAAGTTAAGTGATTACCATTTTCCAGGAATAATTGCGCTCCTTATCACAGTAAAAGAAACTCATACTTTTCAGAATTTAATTAATATTTTGGAAACGTTTTTACATGCTCTTTCTGACCATATTGTTTATATACTTTGTGAGAAAAGTGATATTTTAACTTTTTCTGCGAATATGTAAATTAAAAAAAGCATACTTTAAGAATTTTATTAATAAGGAATATAATATGGAATTGTGTTATCTAAAGAGCATGCTTGCCAGCACGGTGACGTCACCGCATTTCCCTCTGAATAGCTACTAAATAGGCAGTGAAAACATTTGTCTGTCTGTCTATCCGTGGGGGGAAGGGGGACTGTCTTTTATTGGAAGGTACCCCTATTCTACTCTGGGAATGTAGGGGGGGGGGGAAACTGCCTGTGGTCTTTTCACTGATAAACTTGTGTTAACAAAAACTACAGTATGCTTAAGAGTTGTTAACTGGTTTTTATTTATTTTTCGGTGCTAGAGCACCACAATTCACATTCAACCACATCACAGATCACAGATATGTCCCAGTGTGTGAGATATTGCTGTTTGATCTGTGCTTGATCTTTGATCTGAGCTTTAATAGAGAGCTTATCTCTATTAATATAATTATCGAGTAGTATTAAATGCAACTTTTTTGTATAGATGACACTTTTCTAAAATGTATTTAAAAATAAAAACGATTACAATTGGTACGCCTGTAGCTTTTTCACGAAACCTCCTAGAGTTTGAAAACACTTGCTGTGTGTACAAAGTACATGTGACTGTTTTCACAGCCTTCACTATGTCGTTTTTAAGCCATTTTTTTTTTTACCACGCTCGAATATTCTTCTGTCCATATCTTTGGAAGGGAAGCACAGAAAGCCTTCAAACCAAATGCATTTTAAAGACCACGACTTGTGAAAATTTTCACAGCCTCCACATAAAACTATCACTATCCTATCCTCCACATAAAACTGAGCTAATTCTCTTTTTTTAAATCTCCAGGTTTTCATCGATGTGTAATTACGGACTAACTGGAACCCGGAGGGACCACTGTGCACACACGTTCAAAACGCAAGAAATACTCCTCAGTACAGCTTCATGCGAAAAACCCGTATATCACCATAGGAAGCAGAACAGCGCAGTCTGAAATGGCCGAAACATTGTGTTGTCTTTCTTCTCTTTTCAGCATGGAATAAACCTATAACTTGTTCCTTTGTAGCTTATGCATGCTGTACGCGGCTACATACCTGTATTAAACCTATTTCACTCAGTAGTTTAAACTAAGTGGAAAGTGCTATGAAGAAAAAAAGTCTCCGCGGGAGCACTTCTGCAATAGAAAGCAACCGGTTTGACATGTACAGTAAAATGTGACATCTCTGGAGCGTCAAGTATATATCCAACAGTGTGAGCTCATTTGCAAGGCTATTAAGGTTGATTGAGTTACTGTAACAGTCAGGGTGTGGCTAGTTTATACCGTCTCCTGACCATTTTGGGCAAAAGGAACCTTTCTTTCATTGAAAGACAATAAACCTATTCTACTCGTACATGAGAATATAATATAAATACACCAAGAGATTGGGCTGAGTTCACATTACAAAGAAATCCGTGAGCCTGCACTACAGTAGTATGGAGACAAAGACTTTTTATGGGAAAAGATGTGGTGCTTCAGCAGCCTGTGTACGTTAAACAAGAGTGAGCCATTACTTTTTGTCATTGAAAAAGTGTGTGTGTGTTTCTCTTTCTGTTGGCGCGTGGGTGCAGGGGGGTGATGTGCCAGCTGTACTTATAAATAAAGTGCCATTTTTCATTCATCGAGTGCCTGAGGCACTGTGTCCGTCCTATATAATAATGCCACAATATTATAAATGCCCTTAGGCTGGGCAATCAATTTTTTTAATTTTAAAAAAAGAAATAAAAAATGAGATGTAATGATGTGCTCCTGCTTAACTTAGAAATTGCATGACTTTAAAAGCAATAAAAACAGGTTTCGATAGTTAATAACCACTGAATAACCACTCACCAAAAACTGACGTGCTTTATCAAAATTTATTTATTAATCCTTTCGCCTGGCAATCTACCTGAATGGCCAACTATCTGAGAAGCCTTCCGTGAAACCAAAAGAACCACAACTGAGTTTTGACAATGAGAGAGAGAAGAGAGAAATAATAAGTCCCTATTAGCCCCATTTTAAATTAAAACATAAACACACGTTTAATAAAATGCCTTTATTGATTCACAATCTGACAATGCAACGTAAATCATTATCTTTGTCCTCTAAGTATCTTAATCAAATTTCAGCATAGCTTTCTCTCCATTTAGATTTATTTTCTTACCATCATTAAACAAAGCAGGAACATATTGTGATTCCTCTTGGGATCAAACGTAGAAAGATTAGATTGTAGTCGTTTTTATTTTTTAAATAATTTTTAGAAAAGCGTAATCTATACTAAAAAGCAGTATTGATTTAATACCACTGGATAGTTATATTGATAGAGATTATAATTCAAGTTGATACTGTTTAGACTTTTAATCATTTTAAACTGTATTACAGCATCTTACACATCAAACATGTTTTATAAAAGCAAGATTGCTCAGTTGGACAGTATAAAGCAAGTATGTTTTTTAATGTTTGTAATCGCTATTCTTGCAAGTACAAACACACAATTAACTGGAATGCTACAGAACCCTAAACAAGCAATACACACTAGCCGGATATACAGTAGCTGTGTCAGTTTTCTGTGTAAAAAAAATCACGGACAACATGATTTGAACATCATTGGGTGTTGTTTTTAAAAAGCTGTTGAATAATGAAGATTAATTTTCATATGTGTACACATTAAGTTGCACTTTGTTTCTTTCTGAACCACTGTGATTCGGGCACAGAAGGGTTAAAAAGTCAGACAGGCAAACTGTTACCTGTGCTTGGTAAAGCGATTAGAAAATAGGTGGATTTACACCTGTGAAAAGCGTTCCAATTTTAATGCGACACAAAAGACATTATTCATAAAAAATGATCTTGTACAGTCTGTAAACTGAAAATTTATGGAGGAGACACATTGAGTATCGCCTCTTTTTACACTTGGAAGAACATTCCAATGTTAACGTGACACTGAAGATATTATTAATAACCTTTTAAATCTGAAGGGAGATCTAAAGGGATCCACACGGCACAGGTCCCTGCTAGCTATTCAGAGGGAAAGACGGTGACGTCACCTCGCAGGCGAACAGACACACCGTCTAATGTCAGGTGTATGCATTAAATATATTTAGATCTTTGAATTAATATCGATATTGATTTCTTTAGCCTCACAACATTGTTCAATAATACTCTTCTTGTGTCTAAGTTTTAGTTAAGCAGGATTTGAGCTACAGACCATAAAAAAACAGGATTCAATTTTTTCACATATTGATGATAATGATATCAGTGGCAGTTTGAAACTATTCATTATTAATAAATGACTTAGATTCGAACATGTGATATTTAGAAATATAAAAAAGTCAATAGAGTGTCCATAATATTGCTATTTTGCTATTGCTATTTTAGTTTTTCAAAGAAATGTTTATTTGTTAAAAGAAAGAGCTGGCGACACCTGGATTTGCACACCGGACCTCAGGGTTATAAATCAGTCACTTAAACCATCACGCCACTGACGCAGTCACGTACTACTGTTTGTGCTACATTACATCAATATAATTATATCATTATTTATTTCTTTAGATACACGATTCCATATTATATTCCCTATTAATCAAATTCTAAAATTATGCTTTTGTTTACTACGATATCAAGTGTATTCGCAGAAAAGTTTAAAACTATCACTTTTCTCACAAAGTACTGTATATGAACGTACAGTAACATGGTCAGAAGGAGCACGTAAAAACTTTTTCCAAATTAACCACATGTAAGACTTTGATGCTTAAAATGTTTAGGGAGAAATGGAATACTGGTGTGCATTTTTTCTGTAAACTACCAAGACCAGCCATGTACAGTACAGTTTACATACAGTAATATGTAATATTAGTAATGTTCCTAAATTAATATTGTTTAAAAGCATATAAAAGGCATGGTGAATCAAAGATGTATGATTTGAAACAAATCATACATCTTCCGTGTATGATTGGAAACACGTGATTGGATCAATGAAATGCTGTAGTGTTATTTTTTGTCAATGAAAAAAATAGTCTTCTCATTTACAAAGACGGTTACAAAAAATGTGGACCAGGGTAATACGTTGAGGTTACAGCTTGTCCAAGGTCATTCATTATTAATGCTATTAGTAATATCTTAGGTAAACTTTGATGCTTAAAATATTTGCAGAATTACAATATTTATGATAAAGGTGGTAGGTTGTGTACTAACAATCTTGCTTTCATAAAATATACCAACGTTTTAATGTATAATGATTAACATGCTGTAATAAACAGTTTAAATTTAAAAGTCTAAAGAGTATACAACTTAAATTCTTAATTGAATAAAGATTGTCCCTCAGCAGTGATTGGGATTCGAAACCGGGTGTTTTCTGGTGACAGCTCAAATGCTGTACATGAGAGGTTAAACTTTATTAGCTCCACCTGGTGGTTTTACAAGGTGATTCCGGATACTATTAACATAATCTAATTTGCATACGGTAAAGTGTGGTTGATGCGAAAAGACTTACCAGTGTGCTATGACTTCAGGCCTGTCTCTGCCCTCAATTTCCACACGTCCTGCCATGGTGCCAACCTGCTGGGACTGGACCTTTTCACTCACCTTAGGTTCGCTCTGCTTGACAACAGCAGCTCAGCCATTCTCACTGTCAGCTCTTTGTGGAAGTCCCAGATGCCTGCAGTATTCCATGGTCTCAGCTGCATCGCTGCTTTAAATCACAAACCACTGATTGACACCACAATGCACCCAGTCATGCACTCACTTCCCCGCATCCCACAAGGATGGATGCTGCACATTGGTGGTGGTGGAGGGGAGTCCCCATTATCTGTAAAGCACTTTGAGTAGAGTGTCCAGAAAAGTGCTATATAAGTGTAAGCAATTATAATTATTTATCCCACTGGCCCTCCGTGTTAAGGTCACTACCGAACTCCAGGGACACCAGGAGGCGGGCATTATTGAACTGGCCGATGTCTCCCCATGGGTGTCCAATCTGGTAGTTGCTAAGAAAAAGTTGGGGGACTTGCAAGCCTGTGTGGACCTGAAGGCAATGAACAAAGCTGTAATATCAGACAAGTACCCCCTCCACGCATAAGAAGAGCTGTCCTCACAGTTCTCCAGTTCCATTATATTAAAGAAACTAGACCTTGGACAGGGCTACCTCCAGATTCCTCTACACCCTGACAGGAACTTGACAGCTGTTGCCACACACATCGGTTGCTACACAGGAGTGCCCCTCAGATTGCGCTCTTACCCCAGCTGTTTCCAGAAAGGGATACGCACTTATCTTTGCTGGTATCCCTGGGGTGGTCATCTACCTCGATGACATTGTGATTCATGGCCCAACCCTTGCCAGCCATGATGGGCACCTCCACAGGGTGTTCAAGGTGCCCCACCACCACCCTTCACGCTCAACAGACAGAAATGTTTGTTTGCCGCCATCATCATCGTCAAGTTTGTGGTTTTTCGCCTTACAGCTGCTGGCCTCACACACTGCAGTCCAACGTTGAGGCAATTCATCACATCTTAAAGCCTACCACACCAGCTCAGGTCGCCTTCTTACTTGGGATGACTGATAGATAGAAATTGCAGTGCAACCGCAGCTTAACACAGTCAACACAGTACAGTGTAACGAATGATACACTAATACATACAATACAATACAATACATACAATACAATTTGTACAGTCGGTGAGAAGTGCACTAAGAACAGTTACTCACAGTCCAGAACATACAAAGAACAAACCAGAACAGTACACAAAAAGTTGTATTGCACAATATAGATATAAATATAAATTTATTGCACAAGTCCCTGGCATGTATTGCACAGAAATGGTTGTCATTGGGAAAGCCAGATGTAGCATAGAGTTTACTGTTCAGCACAATATCAGGTCAATGTCAATGTTGCCCCTGCCCAGATGCAAAGCAGATGCGTTGTAGAGTCTTATGACAGAAGGCAAGAATGACCTCCTGTAGCACTCCCTGTCGCACCATGGATGGATCAGCCTATTGCTGAACGTGCTCTTCATTTCCAAGACTGCCTACTATCTTCAGTGTCTGCCACACAACTCAGCCTCTACAGCCACGCTGCATCAGCTACTGCAAAAGGATGCCCCTTGGGTTTGGACACCTGCCTGCTCTGAAGCCGTCTGCCTCCTGAATGCTCAGCTCACCTCACCGCCTGTCCTAGCACACTTTGACCCCTCCAGCCCTACCTCCATCACCTGCAATGCCTCCAGCACCACTGTGGGAGCTGTATTGTCCCAGCTTCACAACGGGCTGGAGCAACCTATCACCTTTGCTTTCCGGACTCTCAGTCCAACTGAACAGAACTACTCTGTAGGGGAGCAAGAGGCCCTGGCCTACATCTGGGCATGTGAGAGATGGCACATGTATTTGTATGGTCATGCATTCACACTACGGACAGACCACCAGGCTCTCATCACGCTACTCGCCACTTCATGAGCAGGGCATCGACCACTCAGACTCCACCGCTGGTTTGAAAGGCTCCAGCAATACAATTCTACATTCCAAGTTCACTCCAGGACATGAAAATGTAGTGGCAGATCTACTGTTCCATTCCTTTCCTAACCCACCTGGAAGCCCTGATTCAGACACACTTGAGCCTCACCTCATCCACATGCTTCACACTCCACTTCAGGCCACAGTCTCTCTCCAGGAACTACAGAAGGCCTCAGAACAGGACCTGGTGCCCTCCCAGCTCCGTACCTTTATATGCACGGGCTGATCCTCCATGGTCCCTGCTGAACTGGGCCCCTTCCATCACATCACAAAGATGAGCTCTCTTGCTGGAACAACTTCTGTGTTGCCCAGGGGACTTGCATGGTTGTTCCAGCCAGTCTCCAAGCACATGTCCTGCAGATGGCACATGAAGGCGATCTGGACATTATTAAAGTCAAGCAATGGTGCTTGGGTCTGGTGTGGTGGCCAGGAATTGACCAAGGTATAGAGACCCTGGTCAGAAACTGTGAGGCCTGCCTCCTTACCGTGAAAACTGGAGGGCCTCTTCACCCTCTAGACTGGCCGGCCAAGTCCTGGGATCACCTTCAGCTGGACATTTGTAGGGAGCTACACAGTGTCCTGTCCCATCAGCATTTCCTCATGGTGGCCCGTGACCTCCTTCCTGGAATCCCTCTTTCCCTTCTGGGGGCTGCCAACTGTCATCACCATCAACAGGCCACAGTTTGTGTCTGGAGAGCTTGGGTCTTTCTTGGCTGACAGAGGCATTTGACACAACCGCACTGCATTCTACAACCCAAAGGGCAAAGAGGGCAAACAGGGGTGTGGAATGACTGAACCCGACTCTCAAAAACAGCATCAGAACCCACCTGTCAGAGGGCTGTTCCTTCTCAGCTGCACTCCTCCACACTTTTCTCCACTTCAGGGCCACACAGCATGCCATAACTGGCAGCTCACCAGCCTTCCTCATGCTTGGCAGTGAGCTACAGATACCCCTAGACAGGCATGCCCAGCTCTGACCCCTCCAGCCTACAGCAGGGTGGCAGAATGCCAGCGTCATATGAAAAGGCGGTATGACAGGTCACACAGGATGAAGCCACCTGAAATCGTTGTCCAGGACTGGGTCTGTTCCGACGACCCAATTGGGAGCACAAGCTCCAGTCCTTTTGGTCTTTTGCTTTACAGGTCACAGAGCAGTTGGGTCCCAACACCTTTCTCCTCTCTGATGGGTCACAATGGCACGCCAGCTGCCTTCGCAGAGTGACACTACTCACACATCCTGTGGCTGAGGCTGAGGCTTTTCCTGCTGGACTCCCAGGTGAGGTCGACACCACTGGGGAGCAGTCCGTTCCTTTGGGAGGGCAGCCCATAGCCCTTTCTCTACAGCCAGCCATGGTCAGGTCCAGACCAGCCTGGCTTAAAGACTTTATTACTGACTTTTAATTTTGCTTGCCTGTCCTACTTCCAGTCCTTTTTATGTCTGGAAAAACTGTTAATTTTGTTTTCTGAAGCAGGGAGGAAATGTTTGGGGCTAATGGTGCGTTTTTGTTTGGGGGTTCCTGCTTTATGGCACTGAGGTGCCTTGATGGGTTTTTGCTATTCTATGTCAGGAATTATGCACAATGAAGAGAAGTCTGCGAAACTGTCCATTTCAGTCCCTGGTTCTCCGCTGTCGAAAATTAATTGGTAACTAGGAAAATCGACCGTGTTGTGAATGTGTGTATCTTTATGTATATGTCTGTCTGCTTCGCAACGGACTGATGGCGCATTCAGGGTGTATCCTGCTTTTGTTACAAAGTGTCTTTCAAGACCCTATGCAGACAGCACAATCTGGAAGGGAGTGAACAGACACGGGGAGGAGACGAGGAACTGAGCTGGTCGATGAGCAGGGGGTGTGATGAGTGTGCACTGGTGCTCGGGGGGGTGTGGTCCAGGTGAACAGATCCAAAAGAGTTCAGGGGGAAAACCAGGGCAGGTCCAAAAGTTTAAAAACCAGGGAATCCAAATGACAACATGACAAAGTTAAAAGCCGGAGTGGGATCTGGTGAGGGGTTGAAGACAGACAAGACAAAGTTCAAAACCGGAGCGGGATCCGAAGAAGGGTCAGGGAGAAAAAGGGGGAACAGGACCAGGCGCTCCAACTCCCGGACTCAGCTGATTCGGGATACTGATAGGAGGCAAATGCCCCCCGAGCCGCGGATGTAGGGCAACTCGTGGTAGGAGGGCCTTCAGGCGTCCGTGTTCCAATGCAGATCCTGGAACAGAGTGAGCGTCTGGCTTCTAAATGTGGGCTGGAACAGAGAGCAGGTGCAGAAAATCAACTAACATGAAAGAGTCGGAGTGCCCTTAAGAGGGAGGGATTACAATTGTGACAGCTTTGTTGCTTGCTGGGATAGGCTCTAGGCTCTAGGCTCTTCTGCAACACTGAATTGGAAGAAGATGTTAGAGAAAGGATGAGTGGATGTTCTTGACTACCAGTACTACTGCTCCAACCCTCTGTCTCTCCACACACACGCTTATCTCCTGTTCACTTTGAAATGGGGGCAGGGGGTTGGATAGTGTGAGCTCCATTGCATCTTCTAGCAAACGCTACACTCCATGACTATCATTTCTTTATAAAAATTAAAGGCAATACATTTTGATGAACACTGCAATCTGCTTTCTGCTGCTTCCTGCCTTACACCATCAACCCACTCTGTAGCGAGTAGTTCATAACTATTTAAGTGCAAAAAGTAAATGGCACTGGTTGGACTGGATGAAAGTGTTGTGGGAACTTTGAAAACTGATGTCTGGAAAATGTTTTAACATATACTTTATTGTTGCCTGTTACAGCCCTAGATTTTACGTCAGTTTTCTGTTCTTAGCTCTTAGCTTTGTTTGTAATCACAGCTACATTTAAAAATAAATGAAAAAGTAAATACCAAAACATAGAATTATACAACAGAAGATGCCCAATGGATGAAAGTACCAATAATGATCTGCATGGAGGATGCATGTCGGCTAATGTGAGAAACAAATTTGAGCCAAGGGGTTATCTGAAATAAACGTAAATGTAATAAAATGTGAGTCTGTTGTGGAGTAGGGTTAAGTGTTTGTGAGCTGAAACTAAAGCATAAACACCTGCAAACACAGCCATCTTGTCTTCATTGTCTATGTTCTTACACTCCAAAAATTAAAAAACAGAATCAACTATAAAACACTGTAAGACATTGCTTGACATTTTGCCAGTGGTCTGAGGTTTGGTTTTGTAATATAGGAAAAGTGGTTTCAGCAAGGCAGCATGGTGTTGTAATGGTTAACATTGCTACCTTGCAGTATTAGATGGATTTAATTCTGTATCTGGAGTACTATACTCTGGAGTAACTGGAACTTGTAAGTTCTGTCTGTGTTCGCATGGAGTTCCTCCTACAGTTCAAAAACATAGGTTAAATGGCTTCTGGGAAAATTGATCCTTGGTGTGAGTGTGTGCATGCCTTGCAAAGGCATCCCATCCAGGTGTACCCTGCATGCTCCCATTACTTGCAGGGTTAGGCTCCAGCTCCGCCATGACCCTGAATAGGAAGAAGTGGTTAGAAAATGGATGGGTAGATACATAGATGGTTTATGTGAGTAACAGTAACTCACCCTATATGTTTGTTTCAATAACTTCTAACAAAAAAAACACTTCCATTATCTGAATACTGAAAGCTGAAATGCAATTAGAGACGTAACTGTAATATTACTAGTTATTATCATTCAAACCAAACCTGACTGTAATATTATTAGTAATATGTTTAGTTAGTATGATGAGAGCTTTACAGTGCTCTTTTAAAAAGTTCAGGACCTTAAGAATGATCTCAGTAATAAAATCAGAATGTTTATACATTCCAATGTGAAATCAATTACAGAGGCAAGTTCTTACCAAATCTGAAGATGTTTATTGGGTTCGTCATAGGTTTGCATGCCAGTGCAAACTATGAACATCCCCTTCAATGTTGGCAAGGGTGTTTTCACTTCAAAACAAAATTGTTTGTCAGGTTCTATCTTATAGTACGCAATCATGTGAGATGTTGGTTTAATGCAAGGAATATGACCTTTACATTATACAGATGTAGCCATTCAAACTTTGCAGTACAGACCCGTACCGCACGCATCTACCCACAAGCCACCGCGGCGTACTGCGGTATGTGATTGGCTGGCTAAAATGACAGACAGGGGCACTCGTGGTGCATTGGTCGGAAGTGGAAAGATTTAATCATTTAAACTCTTTACTGTGCAGGTTTTTATCCGCCTAGTATTAAATATTTATATGACAACTAAAGGGAAATTTTAGTAGCTGAGCATAAAAAGAAGAGGAGCATAACGCATCTGAAGGCCATAAACGATATTAATTTAGGAACATAAACATATTATGTAAACTGTATATTGAAGAAAAAATACACACTTGTATTCCATTTCTCCTTAAACATTTTAAGCATCAAAGCCTTACGTGTGGTTGTTTCTGAAAGGTTTTTACGTGCTCCTTCTGACCATATTACTGTACATTTATATACAGATGCAGCCATTGAAAACAAGTGGGCGATATCGCATTATAATGCGGTGCGTTTGTCGCAGTTTAACGCAAGTTATCGTATAATACTGCATGGTACCGCAAGTAAAATAATAGTATCCGGAATTTAAGCAGGGTGGAGCTAATAAAGCTCAACCTCTCACGTTTGAGCTGTTGCCATCAAAGTCTTTACCGAAGATATTACTAATAGTATTAATAATGAATGATCTTGGACAAGCTGTAAACTCTAAGTATTGCCCTGGTCCACATTCTTTGTACCATCTTTGTAAACGAAAAGATTTTATTTTTTCATTGACCGTCTTTGTAAAAGTAACACTACAGCATTTCATTGATCCAATCATGCATTTGTTTGAAATCATGCAAAGTACAGTAATTTTTGAGAATCTTCAATTCACCATGCCTTTCACTTGCTCATAAAAGATATTGAATATTTCTAAGTATTGAATAATTATATGGAATTTTAAGACTGAAGGGAAATTTTAGTAGCTGAGCATAAAAAGAATAGGAGCATAACGCGTGTGAAGGCCATAAACAATATTAATTTTGGGACATAAACATACAGTATTACAGTATGTAAACTGTATATGACTGGTCTCTGTACTTAAAAAAAAAATACATACCAGTATTCCATTTCTCCCTGAACATTTTAAGCATCGAAGTCTTTAACGTGAAATAACGTGTATAAAAAGTGGTAGTTTTAAGCTTTTCTGTGAATTGCTCGATACCGGAGTAAACAAGCATACTTTTAGAATTTGATTAATAGGGAATATAATATGGAATTGCGTATCTAAAGAAATTAATAGCGATAAAATTATATTCATGTACTGCAACACAATAGTATACGCTGTACAATGTCTATTGATACTGTATGTGTAGGGCTGTTTCACCACTCCTCATGTGACAGTATGAGTGGTGTGGTGGTCTAAGTACCTGACTTGTAAGTGAAAGGTTGGCTGTTCAAATCCAGCCAGTGCCATGACTTTTCTTTTAACAAACATTTTTTTGAAAAAATAAAATAGCAATATTATGGACAATTAATTGACTTTAATTTCTAAATATCACAACATGTTCGAATCTAAGTCATTTTTTAATAACAACGAATAGTCACCTTCTTTCCTTCTGACAACGGTTCTGCTTCTGCTTCCTGCATCTATTGTGTGGGGATCCCCTTAAATCTCCCATCAGATTTAAAAGGTTATTAATCATATCTTCGGTGTCGCATCTTCCCAGTGTAGCTGATATTTTGCTGCCCACGCATGCTTACACAGCTCCCTGGGTAAACTATCACAAAGCTTTAGAGAACTTAACATTTTTATTATCAACAAATTGTAAGTATAACGTTTACATTGACGTTATTAATTTTTCACTTGAGTGTATGGAGAATTGTCAGCTGTCACTGAGAGCAGACCCCCCCTCTTGGTCTGTACAAATGATTTTTTAAAATTTTTATAAAGAAATGGAGGCTGTATGCGTTACAATATAAACATTTACTGTCAAACTTTAAATCAACAATTGATTTAAAGACGATCTGTCAAAGTGCAATGAAATACAATATTGTTGTTGTTATTGTTGTTTTTATCCTGTAAAGCACTTTGAGAAGCCACCTTTAAAGGCGCTATATAAAGGCGCTGATTCTTATGGAATGTGTTTTCTTCATTTTTTTCAGGATTGAATAAACCTATTGCTTGATTCTTATGGAAGCCCCGATCCGCCAGGGATTAGAAAAAAAGCACAATGTCTCTTCCCGTTAAAAAGAGGAAACACTTTACACTTTAACTCTTCAGTTCACAGCGAAATTTTACCAGAGCCACTCATTAATAGTTTATGCTAACGCCTAACTTTCTTAACATACGGAGCCCCGCCCCGACCCCCTCCGGGGAGTTCCAGTTAGTGAGTGATTACGTATCTGTGAAAAACTGATGGGTTAAAAAAAGAGAATTATCTTGCCAATCGTTTTCTGTTGAGGCTGTGAACATTAGCACAAGTCGTGGTCTTCAAAGTGCATTTGCTTTGTAGGCTTTCTGTGTTTCCCTTCCAAAGATATGGACAGAAGAATATTAGAGCATGGTAAAAAAAAAATGGCTTAAAAATGGCATTTTGAAGGCTGTGAAAACAGTCATGTGGTTATCTTCGGAAATGTTTTACGTGCCCCTTGCTCCTTCTTACCATGTCACTGCGCATTTAAAAGCATAAATTTAGAGTTTGATTAATAGGGAATATAATATAAAAATATAATACCGTAATGATTTCAGGTTTGGATAGGACGAATACAAAAACTCAGACTTGCGTAGTTAAAAGTTGCTTTTATTTTCTTCTCCATCCCCACGTGCCAGCCAGGTCTCCCAGACAAGAGAGAGAGACACAGCATCACCAGCCCGCCAACAGCGCGAGCCTGAGAGAGAGGGAGAGAGAGACCCCCAGGGGTGCGGAACCAGGGAACTATTTACATGGAAAACGGGCGATCTCCCCAGCCTGTACACCCACAGGCCCCAGCTTCCCCAGCCTGTACACCCAGTGTACAGTGTACACTGTACACTGTACAGTCAGTGGCCTTCCAAAACCTTGCCCTGACCACTCCTGTCCTGCCCCTCACTGCGTACCCCAGCCGGGCGCTCTTCAGCCGCCCCCCGGGGCAAATGCGCTACAATACTAAAAATAAGATACACTCTACAGACATTCACAACAGCAACTGTCAGAAGATAGGACACAGTGACTCAGACGCCCGTTGAATGGAAAGGGGCACTGTAATTTTCTGTACAGTTGGTACAGCACCCCACCACGCCCGTGCGCCAGAAGAGAGAGAGAGACACACACAGTTTTTCATTGTCAAAAAGTAATTGTTTTTTACTTTGTCAGCACCCAGACAAACGCGAACGCGTTTTTAATAAAATGCTTTTATTCATTCTTCATCTGACTCACATAACTCACATTCCTGAATGCCCCCCACCCCACTCAACAATCCTAGGAAGAACACAGCCACATCTTAAATCTTGTCAGTCAGCTCTTTTTTCTCTATTTGAATTGTGGTAATTTACATAACTTGGGATAACAAGTGGTCTCACAGTCACCGAGCTCAAAAAGCTTCAACAACAGATGACAACTTCCTTAGTCCTTCCTTAGTCTTCCTAAAATTGTTAAACGGGGTGGGGGGCATTCGGGAATGTGAGTTATGTGAGTTAGATTATGAATGAATAAAAGCATTTTATTAAAAACACGTTTCCGTTTGTTTGGGTGCTATATTATGTATTTTTCATATATAAGATATAATGATGTGTTCCTGCTTAGACATTGCACGACTTTAAAAGCTATAAAACTAGGTTTTGATTCAGGCTTGATGAACTCTAACAATTAATAACCCTAAGTAATCGAATCCCAGGTGTGAGTTCAGAAAGCCTGAATTACGTACTGTCTACGTCTGAGAAACACCTGATCATCTGCTCGAAAGATTTCAGTGCTTTGTGTACAGTATATTCTAGTCACAGTGGGGGCAGGACATTTAAGGTGCCCGCCTGCGCGGTGACCACTCGACAGCCGGCTGGCTGTGCCGAAAAATAAATAAAAAACGGTTTGACAACTCTTAAGCATACTTAAGCATACTGTGTTTTTTGTTAACACAAGTTTATCAATGAAAAGACAATGGGCATTCTCAGAGTAGAATGGTAGTGCTTTCCAATCAAAGACAGTCCCCCTTCCCCCCCACCGAAAGAGAGACAAATATTTTCACTGCCTATTCAGTCACTATTCAGAGGGAAATGCGGTGAGGCATAAGCGATAAATATATTTAGCTGAAAAGCTGTACAAGGCAAGAAATTTCTCTAGGAGGTTTTGTGAAAAAGCTACAGGCGTGCCAACTGTAATTGTTTTTATTTTTAAATACATTTTAGCAAAGTCATGTACCATAAAAGTATGGTAATTAAAAACCATAAATACTTTCGTTGGAGTTTAAATAAAGTCGATGTTTTTTCTTTTGGCTAGACTTGACTATTTACAACCTTATGTTTATTAATCTTCCTTGTTATGCACAGTGAGAATGATAATGTAATGAGAATTAATTTAATCACAGAGTGCTCATAAATTGTGCTAGGAAGAAAACAGATAGGTGTTCTGAAAGGTCACATATAAACAGGTTTTCGTTGGACAGAATGATAGATTAGCATACTGTAGAGGAAAACAGTATAGGCATCGTTGATATGAGGACTTTTGAAACCAGATTTCCCAAATTTAATATGTGCTTTTCTGTATTGGTACAGTAAGACTAATAGGTTCTAGTAAAAACTTACAGTATTCAGAATTGGTAATGGTTAGAAATCCCATTTTATGATAAGGGACTCTGGTCGTTATCCTAAATGGAAAGCAACTCAGTTTATACTACAGTATATTTCGCTTTGATTGGTAAAATTGGCATGGTCACTTGTTCTCAATATTTATAGATATCCATCAATACCACATCAATCAACGCTATTATCAGTTCAGCGAAAGATATTCTGCTTGCAATATGCATGAAGGTGTGGCTTTTAACAGCAATTGTAACAGCTCTTATCTGTTACTAAAGGGTGGAAATATTCCATTGTAACAAGAAAAGGAAGTAGATAGATTACATAGGTTTTTATATAATAGATGGACTTAATTTACTATCCTCAGATGGCTGTTTATTCTCATTATGAGACCTTGCTTTGTTGGAGGCGTGTTGCAGGCATGCCAATTGTAATCGTTTTTATTTTTAAATATATTTTAGCAAAGTCATCTATACAAAAAAGTTGCATTTAATACCACTCGACAGCCAGCTGGCTACGTCGAAAAATAGATAAAAACCGGTTTAACAGATCTGTTGTTTTTATCCTGTAAAGCGCTTTGAGAAGCCACCTTTAAAGGCACTATATACAATAAAGCTCATTATTATTACTATTGTACATTTTCTAATATTTATGGGTTGTAATTTAAAAAAAGTCAAAAACCAAACTCAAAATGCAATTTAGCGCTTTCTGGCAAGAGGAGACACCCAAATTAATAAAGTAACATGCTACTGTTTGTGCATGTATATAGTTATACTGTTATTTCTTTAGATACGCGATTGCATGTTTTTTTTTTTAATCCCTGGCGGAACCGGGCTACCATAAGAATCAAGTAATAGGTTTATTCCTTGCTGAAAAAAAGAAGAAAGAAAACACATTCCATAAGAATCAGTGCCTTTAAATAGTGCCTTTAAAGGTGGCTTCTCAAAGCGCTTTGCGGGATAAAAACAATAACAACAACAATATTGTATTTCATTGCACTTTGACAGATTGTCTATAAATCAATTGTTGATTTAAAGTTTGACATAAATGTTTATATTGTAACGCATACAGCCTCCACTTCTTTATAAAAATTTTTAAAAATCGTTTGCGCAGCCTAAGAGGGGGGTCTGCTCTCAGTGACAGTTGACAATCTTCCATACACTCAAGTGAAAAATTAATAACGCCAATGTACAGATGCAGCCATTCAAAATGCGCGGGCGATACCGCATTATTTTCCGGTACGCTGTACGCAGTCTACCGCGAGATACCGGTAAATACCGCGAGTTACCGGTAAATACCGCTAGCAAAATAATAGTATCCGGAATTTCCGCAAGGTGGAGCTAATAAAGCTCAATCTCTCATGTTTGAGCTGTCGCCATCAAAGTCTTTAACGAAGATATTACTAATAGTATTAATAATGAATGACCTTGGACAAGCTGTAAGTGTAAACTCAAAGTATTGCCCTGGTCCACATTCTTTTTTTCATTGACCGTCTTTGTAAAAGTAACACCACAGCATTTCGCAATCACGCATTTGTTTCCAATCATGCAAAGTACAGTAATTTTTGAGAATCGATTCACCATGCCTTTCACATGCTCATAAAAGAGATTGATTTAGGAACATAAACATATTACCGTATGCAAACTGTACTGTATACAGTATGTATATGTATATTTAATGTCTTAACTGTGCCCGTTTAAGTATTGAATATTTATATGGAATTTTACCACTGAAGGGAAATCTTAGTGCCTGAGCATAAAAAGAATAGGAGCATACTGCAACGCGTGTGAAGGCCATAAACGATATTAATTTTGGAACATAAACATACAGTATATGGCTGGTCTCAGTACTTTAAAGAAAACATAGCGCCCAGGGCGTTCTAGTTTTTGTTTTGTTTTAATGCAGTGCAGTGGATTGATTAGAGATATCAAGTACATACAAGTCATTTTTTAAATGTTGTAGTTCGTCTTGTAAAAATGTTACGAGTACATCATCTGTCAACAATTACACAGGTTCTGTTTCCATGTTGCAGATTTTGGTTACGTAATATTATTTTCTAATTTCACGTTGTGAATATATGATTTGGGCAAACAGAGCCACAAAGAAGTACATTATGGGTTGTTTTTTTTTGCAGTTTTATCTAGAACAAGCGATGCTTAAACCTTTGTCTGATTCTTGTGAAACTATCCACATGACAGTTGCCTAGGAGTTGACTTCAGTGATGTCACTGATGGGATGTTTCTAAAAATCCATCCACTGTAAAACGTCTCCTCCAGTTGTCCTGCATATGTATTCGCTAATGAATCTGTGTGTTCTGAGCCTGGTTCTCTACATTTCTGTATGAACCAGCTTAGAGGGCTAAAGACAGCTTGTGTTTAAATTGAGTGTAAGGTAATTTATGCTTCTAAAGTCATGGTCAGCATTTATTATTGTACTGTGCTGTAAACTTGTTCTGTGCCTAATTACATTATTTTATAGCTTCATCAAATCTGTACATTGTCTGTTGATAATGTTTCTGTAGTGCTTTTTCAGCACTCAGCATGTGACTGCGCTGGTGGGGCTGTGGGTTAGGTTCCTGACTCCCATGTTACATGGTCTGTGATTGAATCCCATGGAACTATGACTTTATTTTTTAACAAACATTTCTTTGAAAAAATGAAACTTTTCCCTTGGTCAGAGATTAAATAAAACCTCACTTGCACCAAACAAATTTATATTTCTAAATATCACAACACGATCGAATTTAAGTCTTTTTAATAACAATGAATAGTCACCTATGCGTTACAAAATAAACATTTATATTGATTTGAAACGCGTTTTGATTTAAATCGTAAATGCGTGTTTAAATATATGTGTTTAAAGGCGATATACTGTATGTGCTGTCCGCGCTCAAAATGCAATTTAAAAAAAGTCAAAAACCGCGCTCAAAATGCAATTTAGAGCTTTCTGGCAAGAGGAGACACCCAAATCAATAATGTAACATGCCACTGTTTGTGCATGAACAGGGTTATACTGCTATTCCCTTTGATACCCGATTAAAAAAAAATAAAAAATGTTTTGAATCCCCGGCGGAACCGGGCATCCATATGAATCAAGTAAAAGGTCTATTCCATGCTGAAAAAAAGAAGAAAGAAAACACATTCCATAAGAGTTGACTGAGCTCCGCTCTGTACCACGCAATGATCCCCCCAGAGTCTCTGCCCTGGGTTATTTGGGTTTTTAGACAGAGGGTAAAAAACTTTCTCTCTGGCTTGACCTCCCCCTCCCTGTGGATTGTCTGTTTTTTTGTTAACAAGGCTCGCCAGCTAATGTGAATCGAAACCTGTCTTTCTAGCTTTTAAAGTCGTGCGATGTGTAAGCCACAATTCAAATAGTTAAAAAAGAGCTGACTGACAAGATTTAAGATGTGGCTGTCAATGTTGGATTAAAAAAAACACATTGCCCGACGTTTGTTGCATTGCTTGAAAAATAACTTTATTTCGAGAGACTGGATAAGTAATTCAAGTGTTTTTTTTAACTTCCTGAAAAACAACTAATAATTTAACTATATGTGCAAACGTTTTATGATATGTCGCTGTTGTTAATGTCTGTGGACATGTGCTGGCTGGACAGGAGGCTCTACTGTACACAGAGAGGGGCGGGAGGAGGGGACAAGCCGATACATACTCTTAGAGTTTGATTAATAGGGAATATAATGCAAAAATATAGTACTAAAAATAAGATACACTCTACAGACATTCACAACGGCGACTGTCAGAAGATAGGACACAGCGGCTCAGGCACCCGCTGAATGGAAAAGGGGCACTTTAATGTTCTGTATAGCTAATACTAAAGCCAATACTTCAATAATTTAATATTCTTTTCTGTATGTTTAACAATAGTGGGTACTGGCCTAATTCGTCCCTGCTCCCGTTGTTAGGTGTTAATGTGTTGTTAAGTGTGAATTTGTACCTGTTTCCCTGAGGTCTGGCTTTTTTTCTGGAAAACCATAACTCTGGTCTTGTCCAGATTGACTGTCGGCGCCCAGGTCTGACAGTGCTGCTCCAGTTTTTTAATACAGTCTTTTAATACAGTCTTTGCTGTGCTCTTGAGGGTCCTTGTGATATTTCAAGCTCTGGTTGAATGATAAGTGTCGCAGTTTAAAGTGTCGCAGTTTATTTATGGGTTGCAATTTAGAAAAAGTCAAAAACCGCACTCAAAATGCAATTTAGAGCTTTCTGGCAAGAGGAGACACCCAAATTAATAATGTAACATGCCACTGTTTGTGCATGAACAAAGTTATACTGAGATTTCCTTAGATACGCGATTAAAAAAATAATAAAAATTTTGAATCCCCGGCGGAACACATTCCATAAGAATCAGCGCTTTTACAGTTTATATCGCCTTTAAAGGTGGCTTCTCAAAACGCTTTACAGGATAAAAACAACAAGAACAGCAACAACAACAATATTGTATTTCATTGCACTTTGAAAACCAAGTAATAACTTAACTATATGTGCAAACGTTTCATATGTCGCTGTTGTGAATGCCTGTGGAGTGTCTTATTTGCCTTACGTCCTGGTTATCTTGCTCGCCCTCCCCCGCTCTCTCCCTCAATTCAATTCAATTCAAGGTGTTTTATTAGCATGACAGATGGGTATTTACTTTGCTTTGAGATTCCACTTTTAAAGGTGATATATAAAATTTTGACTAAAATAAATTGATATCTTTGTCTTCTAAGTATCTTAATAAACTTTCAGCATAGCTTTCTCCCCGTTTAGATTTATTTTTCTTAACTAGTATACTTTAGATCTTTTTTTCTGAACCGGGGAAAATCTGATCATGTTTCTCTATAACAACAATAAAAAACATTATTTTACATATCACCTTTATGTGATATCACCTTAAGGATGCACAAAGAAATTTAAAATAGTCTTCTTTAGGTGTGAGGGCAGGAGTGGATCGCAGAAGGCAAAATCAGCAAATTAGGAAAACAAAGAACAGGACAGGTGAGACGTTTATCCAGAGAGCGAGTGATCAGAAAAAGGAACAGCTGTTTCGCCCAGGTTTTATGCTCTCTCTCTGCTGAATGAATAAAAACATTTTATTAAAAACGCGTTTGCGTTTGTCTGGGTATTTACTTTGTAATCTGTGGTTTACATCTACTGTATTGTTTTGAAATGCCACTTTTAAAGGTTTATGAGCAATCTAATTACTTATTCGTTTAAAACGCTATATAAAATAAAGTTTATTATTAATTTGCTGGACAGAGCGGTGAACATTATTATGCATAAGACAAAGATAATGATCCTGATCAGTTTAGAAATCTGTGTACGCTGTAAGGTTTTTACTTCTTAAACTTTTAAAATACACGTTTTGAATAGAAAGAAATCCTCTTCCTGGTACAGTACTGTATGTATAGCAAACTAGCATGTCTTTTTTCTCCAATCAGAGGGGTGTCAGATGGTGTCAGCCAATCACCATTCTGAAGCCCTACCATAATCTCTGGTATGGGGAGACCCCAGATTTCTGTCCCATAGTTTAGACAGATGATAGATACTTTTATTGATCCCGTGAGGGAAATAAAGTAAATCATTTTCATTTTAGGAAATTATTAAACGCTCAGTTAAAAGCAAAGGAGATTGTCTGTTATAGTGGACATAAAAACAAGAGTTCGCTGGCATTATATCTTAGAAGACACAGACCAGCGCCAGACCGGAAGAATGCCCGCAGCGTAAAAGAAAATGCCTGATGAACTAGGGATTGGACAGTTTCCAAGTGCTTGTACAATCGATGGAAATGTTCAAATAAATGTGCAAAAGAAATAAACAACATAATCATTTATTTCTTTATCATATTGGCTAGCTAATGTCCTCTCTTTGCTAGTTAGTGGCTGTGTTTCTGCGTTGGGAAGCAACGGGTGACTGTTCTCAGGCGGAAGATGTAAACAGCTTAATTTTCATGTTAAATAATTTTTTTAAATTAAAATTCATTCTATACTGCAATCGCATATTTGGGTACCGTTTCATAAAACTTTCATGCTTAAAATGTTTAGGGAGAAATGGAAGACTGGTGTGTATTTTTTCTTTAAGCTACCAAGACCAGCCATACACAGTACAGTTTACATACATACAGTAATGTTTATGTTCCTAAATTAATATCGTTTATGACCTTCAGATGCGTTATGCTCCATGCTCCTTTTCTTTTTATGCTCAGCTACTAAAATTTCCCTTTACTGGTAAAATTCCATATAAATATTCAAAACTAAGCGGATGTGCACAGTAAAGACATTAAATGATTAAATCTTTTCACTACCAACCAATGCACCACGAGTGCCCCTGTCGGTCATTTTGGCCAGCCAATCACTTACAGCGGTGCCCTCCGGTGCCCCGCGGTGGCTTGTGGGTAGGTTACCGTACCGCGGGTTTGTACCGCGCATTTTGAATGGCTGCATCTGTATATAGCTGGTAGTATTACTGTATTTCACTTTCTTTGTAAACACGTTTTGTTAACACCCGAATCGCAGGTGGATTCTGTTTTTTGGTCTGCTATGGTCTGTAGTTCAAATCCTGCTTAACTAAAAATTAGACACAAAAAGAGTATTATTGGACAATGTTGTGAGGCTCTGGCAGAATTTCTCTGTAAACTGAAGAGTTATAGAGGAGACAGGTTGTGTATCGCTTCTTTTGACACTTGTAAAAAAAACATTTGAATGTTAATGCGACACGGAAGATAATGTGGTGTATTGGTTGTTAGTGAAAAGATTTAATCATTTAATCTCTTTACTGTGCACATTTTAATCCACTTAGTACTGAATATTTATATGGAATTTTACCACTAAAGGGAAATTTTTGTAGCTAAGCATAAAACGCAGAGGAGCATAACGAAGGTCATAAAGGTCATAAACTATATTAATTTAGGAACATAAACATATTATGTAAACTGTATGTTGCTGTTATTGGTATTTGTGCATTCGCCTGGCGCTGCGCAGTTTTCATCACTCTCTGCAGGAGTGCTGGCTGTGACGAATTAAACCGGTTTCACAGGTATTTTCAAAGTAGAAGGGGGTGAGTCTTCCAGCGAAAGACACCTCCCCCCACTCCAAAACCCCTTTTTTTTGCTTACAGTAGTAGTACTTAAGTAAAGTACAGTAGTACTTCTCACATTAAGAAAGCTAGGTGTTAGCATAAACTATTAGTCATCAATAATATTAAATTTAGCACTGTAATAAATTGTGCTGATAATAAATCCTATTCTACTCTGAGAATGTAGGGGGGAGGAAGAATGCCCGTGGTCTTTTCACTGATAAACTTGTGTCAAGCTGTCAACAAAAACCAGCTGTCAAAAAAAAGTTTTTTTTTTTAAAAGTCAATTGTATGTCCATAATATTGCTATATTGTTACAGTAATTTCTATTGCTACTGAGTCTGTGTGTCTACAGTACATTGTTTGTGAACAAACCGGTTTCACAGGTATTTTCAACCCCCAGCCACTGTTGTTTCATCAGTTGTTATCCTGTAAAGCACTTTGAGAAGCCACCTTTAAAGGCGCTATATAAAATAAAGTTTGTTATTATTATTATTATTATTATTGATCATATTTTTCCTCCCAGAACTTGTAAATTGTTGTTGTTATCCTGTAAAGCGCTTTGAGAAGCATAATGTCCAGCTTGTCAGGTGCATTCTCTTCCGGAAAGCCAGAAGGAGCACTTCACCACGCCTGCTGTGGGAAGAGTTAGCTCATTCCTTCCCTGCCTCATCGAGGGCAGACCCTGACAGGCCCTCGTCGACACCGGTTCGACCATCACCATGCTGCGGCCTGGTGTCCAGCAGGGCACCGAGGCAGCCGGACCCCCAGGGCGCTCACTGTGCACTTTGGGGCTGTGAGGGTGAAACACCCCTTCTACCTTGCCCCAGTCCGTGAGGACTGTATCCTGGGGTTGGACTGGTTGCAGCAGGTGGGTGGTTGCCTTGACTTGGGGGTGAGGGACGGGGTGCTGCACCGGGGATGGCCGGTGCCCTCTAGCGGCGAGGTCAGGTGGAAGTTTGTGATGTTGCGGTTGCTCCGTGGGGCAGTTCTCCAAGCGGTGCACGGCCAGCCGGAGGCCTCCAACCAGTGACCTTGCCGCTGGAGGGCACCTGCCACCCCTGCGCAGCACCCCGTCCCTAACCTCCAAGGCCTCCCACAGTGCACAGAGTGCCTTACAGACCGGGTAGGGGCAGGCTTATCTCACCGTACTGGGAGTTTGCTCTGGCACGCTCGCCCCGACCCCCGCGGCTCCGACAAGTCAAAGCGACGCCCGCCGCTGCCACCACCGCTTCCCACTCCGGTCATCCCACACATCCCGGACACCTCCCACCCCGCCAACCGCGAGACTGATTCATTCCCCCTGCCCCACCAACTCTCGCCGGCCCAAGTCAAGGCAAGCACCCACCTGCTGCAGCCAGTCCAACCCCAGGATAAAGTCCTCACGGACTGGGGCAAGGTACTGTAGAAGGGGTGTTTCACCCTCGCAGCCCCAAAGTGCACGGTGAGCGCCCTGGGGGTCCGGCTGCCTTGGTGCCCGGCGGGACGCCAGGCCTGGCAGGGTGATGGTCGAACCGGTGTCGACGAGGGCTTGGCAGGGTCTGCCCTCGATGAGGCAGGGAAGAAATAAGCCCCGGCTGTGGCCAACCCTTCCCATGGCAGCAGGCGGGGTGAAGCGCTCTTTCTGGCTTTCCGGAGTGGGGGTAGCGTCGCTCAAGGGCGGCCTTCCCCCCTTAAGGCCGCCCTGCTCCTGTTTCCTGACGGCCTCCGGAGTCCCCGGGGCTCCAGCGCCCGGCACTCCCGTGAGATGTGCCCCCTCTCCCCACAGCGGTGGCAGATGACCAGCCGCCATCGCTCCCCCAGCATCGCCGCGCTGACCGTCTCCTCCTCCCCATCTGATTCCCCGTGCACCCCTCCATTGGTGCCCACCGGTCTCCTCGAATACGGCATCAGCCTGCTCAGCCAGAGCCAGGGCCAGCATAAAGTGGCGCTGCACCTCAGTCGGCACCAGGGCCCAGAGGAACGCCTGGAGCGCTATCTCCCGGTGGGCCTCCTCCGGGAGAGTAGGGTAACCCTGGCGGGCTAAGTAGGCCACGTCTGCGGCTGTTACCTTCACTGTTACCTGGATACCTCTTTATTTAGAACTCACTCTTCCCCCTGCCTGTCTGGCTTCTTTTAATCCTTCTGTGCCAGGATTGCAGCGGGTAAGATGTTTTTCCAAGAAAAAAAGAGAAATTAAAAAAAGAGAAATTTCACCAGAGCCTCTTCTCGAGTCTAATTTTTAGTTTAGAAGGATTCAAGCAGGATTTTAGATTTTAGATTTTAGATGAAAGATAATTCCCTATTAATCAAACTTTAAGACTATGTATCGGCTTGTCCCCCCCTCCAGCCCCTCTCTGTGTACAGTAGAGCCTCCTGTCCTGGATGGTGGAGCCCATACAGCTGTGTCTGGAGAGAATCCAGGGTATCAGCTTCAACCACACGGCTGTGCAGCCTGTTCCCCCTCCCACCCCTCTCTGTGTACAGTAGAGCCTCCTGTCCAGCCAGTACAGGAATGTCCAGACGTGTGGAATGCTACAGAACCCTAAACAGACAATACACACTAGCCGAATATTTGACCGAGATATCCAGACACAGCTGGATGAGCTCCACCAGCCAGGACAGGCAAATAAGATACACTCCACAGACATTCACAACAGCGACATATCATAAAACTTTTGCACATATAGTTAAATTATTAGTTGTTTTTCAGGAAGTTAAAAAAAACACTTGAATTACTTATCCAGTCTCTCGAAATAAAGTTATTTTTCAAGCAATGCAACTAACGTCGGGCAATGTGTTTTTTTTTAATCCATCATTGACAGCCACATCTTAAATCTTGTCAGTCAGCTCTTTTTTCTCTATTTGAATTGTGGCGATTCAAACAACTTGGGATAACAAGTGGTCTCAAAGTCACCGAGCTCACAGAGCTTCATCAACAGATGACAACTTCCTTAGTCCTTCCTTAGTCTTCCTGAAATTGTCAGATTATGAGTGAATAAAAGCATTTTATTAAAAACACGTTTGCGTTTGTTTGGGAGCTATATTATGTATTTTTCATATGTAAGATATAATGATGTGTTCCTGCTTACGCATGACTTTAAAAGCTAGAAAAACAAGTTTCAATTCATATTATCTGGCGAGCCTTGTTTTGTCAAAGGACAGCACATACAGATGCAGCCATTCAAAATGGGTGGGGTATTTCGCGACATACCCCAGTGGGCGTGTCGCGGTATCACGCGGTATCACGCGGTTAATCGCGTCCTTTGACGTCATGCCGGAAAGTATCCGGCGTCACCTTGTAAAACCGCCAGGGGGAGCTTAACCTCTCATGTACAGCATTTGAGCTTTTAATTTTGAACTGTGTATTACAGCATGTTAATCATCAGTCATTAAAATGTTGGTATATTTTATGAAAGCAAGATTGCTCAGTTGGACAAAAGTACACAACCTACCTTTATCAGAAATATTTATGCATCAAAGCCTTTACCGAAGATATTACTAATAGTATTAATAATGAATGACTTTGGACAAGCTGTATACTCAAAGTATAATTTCTTTAGCACATTTGTACAAGCACTTGGAATCTGTCCAAGCCATACTTTGTCAGGCATTTTGTTTTACTTCAACGGGCATAAAAACTCCCTTGCTTTTAACAGGCGTTTCATAATTTCTAACTACGAAAATGATTTAAAATGCGACACTTATCATTCAACTAGAGCTCAAAATATCACAAGGATCCTCAAGAGCACAGCAAAGACTGTATTAAAAGATACTTGTATGAGATACATGAGAATCCAGGCTTTTTTATCAACGCTTTCTTTTCCGTATACCAGATTTTATGGAACCACTTCAGAAGGGTGTCAGCCAGTCAGATTCCAGGAATCGGTACTTTAAAGGAAAAATACACACCCATACACATTCCACATTGTATGTGTAAAAATACACATTCCATTTCTCCCTAACGATTTTAAGCATCGAAGTATTTAACTAGCATGTGAAATAGCGTGTGAAAAAGTGGTAGTTTTAAGCTTTTCTGCTAATATAATATGGAATCGCGTATCTAAAGAATTTAATAACGATATGATTATATTCGTGTACTGCGACAGGGCTGTGTAGGGCTGTTTCGCCTCCCTGTTCATGCGAGTTGTCTTGTAGCCTACTGTTCTACGTGCCTGACTAACAACTCGCAAGTTGTGTGTTCAAATCAGCTGGTGCTGGACTTTTCTTTTAACAAACATTTCTTCGAAAAAATAGAATAGCGATATTATGGACAATCAATTGACTTTTATATTTCAAAATATCACAACATGATCGATTCTAAGTCATTTTTGATAACAATGAATAGTCACCTTCTTCCCTTCTGACAACGGTCCCTGCTTCTGCTTCCTGCTTCTATTGTGTGTGTGTGTAATAGAGTAAATTTTTATAGAGAAATGGAGGCTGGACAGTATGCGATACAATATAAACATTTATATTGATTTAAATCGTGTTTTGATTTAAATCGCAAACGCGTGTTTAATTATATGTGTTTTTTTAATCATAATCAGGCTAATGCAACATAAATTGATACAGTATCTCTGTCTTCTAGGTATCTTAATAAACTTTCAGCATAGCTTTCTACCCGTTTAGATTTATATTTCTTGGGATTTTGGGATCAAACGTGGAAGGATTAGATTGTAATCGTTTTTTTTTTTCAAATACGTTTTAGAAAAGTGTAATCTATACCTGCCCAGACTGTACGCCTTCCTAAACCCCTCCTTTCACTAGTGTCCTGCCCTTCCCCGCGCACCCCAGCCGGGCACTCTTCGGCCTGTGCCCGGGACGAATGTATATTTTGATATTTACACCCGGCGCGGCACCGAGGGAGCGTCTGCATTTATAACTTAGTTTTTAAAATTAGTCAAGCAATATGAAGCATCTCCTTTTACTTTTAAGTCCCTTAAATACACTGAGCACAGCTTTCTCACCACTTAAGATTACTTTTTGATACCATCCTTACACAAAGCAGAAACTTTCCGATGACATGCAGTACAAGTGGAAAGATTACAGATTTTAATCGTCTTTAATTTTGTTACGTTATACGTTTTAGGAACGTTTCATCTAAACAAACACCACAAAACTATTCTCGATTGTATTTCTGAATGTTATGTTACACCTACAGTAGTTTACTGCTTTAAATACATCGAATTAAGAAAGTTAGGTGTAGCACTTTAGATCTTGTTTTCTGAACCAGGGAAAATCTGATCATGTTTCTCTATAACAATAATAAAAAACTTTATTTTACATATCACCTTTAAAAGTGGCATCTCAAAGCAATACAGTAGATGGAAAAACAGTTAAAAGGGACCAAAGTAAATACCAGACAAACGCAAACGTGTTTTTAATAAAATGCTTTTATTCATTCAGCAGAGAGTGAGAGGGACAGAGAGACACACACACCGGTTTTCATTGACAAAAGTAATTGTTTTTTTACATTCCTCTTGTCTAACAGGAATGTTTTGTTTTGTGGACAGACTGCTAGACTAGAGGAAAAGAGCGCCTCCTCCTACGAAGCATTTCGTTGATCCGATCACAAATTCTTTTCCAGTCGCACGAAGTAAGGGTTAAGAATCTCCGATTCACCATGCTTTTTTTTGTGATGGGAGCTCACCCAATCCCTTGGTGTATTTATGCTATATTCACATGTACGGCTAGAATGTTCATTGTCTTCCAATGAAAGGCGGGTGCCTATTGCCGAAGTCGGGAGACATTAGAGGCTTGCCACACCCGGACTGTTAAACCAACGCATTAGCACGTCAAAGCCCATTGAGGACCCGGGCGCAATAGTTGTTTTGTCCCTTGATTTACTCATCTGCATTAATTATGGAAATCGAGTTCCTGCTCTTTGCAGACGACCTGGTCCCGCTGTCGCCCACAGAACAGAGGCTGCGCCAGAACCTGGCACTGCTGGAGCAGCACAGTCAGACCTGGGCACCGACAGTCAATCTGGACAAGACCAGAGTTATGGTTTTCCAGAAAAAAAGCCAGACCTCAGGGAAACAGGTACAAATTCACACTTAACAACACATTAACACCTAACAACGGGAGCAGGGACGAATTAGGCCAGTACCCACTATTGTTAAACATACAGAAAAGAATATTAAAGTATTGAATATTAGTATTGGCTTTAGTATTAGCCATACAGAACATTAAAGTGCCCCTTTTCCATTCAGCGGGTGCCTGATCCGCTGTGTCCTATCTTCTGACAGTCGCCGTTGTGAATGTCTGTAGAGTGTATCTTATTTTTAGTACTATATTTTTGCATTATATTCCCTATTAATCAAACTCTAAGAGTATGTATCGGCTTGTCCCCTCCTCCCGCCCCTCTCTGTGTACAGTAGAGCCTCCTGTCCAGCCAGCACATGTCCACAGACATTTACAACAGCGACATATCATAAAATGTTTGCACATATAGTTAAATTATTAGTTGTTTTTCAGGAAGTTAAAAAAACACTTGAATTACTTATCCAGTCTCTCGAAATAAAGTTATTTTTCAAGCAATGCAACAAACGTCGGGCAATGTGTTTTTTTTAATCCAACATTGACAGCCACATCTTAAATCTTGTCAGTCAGCTCTTTTTTCTCTATTTGAATTGTGGCTTACACATCGCACGACTTTAAAAGCTAGAAAGACAGGTTTCGATTCACATTAGCTGGCGAGCCTTGTTAACAAAAAAACAGACATTCCACAGGGAGGGGGAGGTCAAGCCAGAGAGAGAGTTTTTTACCCTCTGTCTAAAAACCCAAATAACCCAGGGCAGAGACTCTGGGGGGATCATTGCGTGGTACAGAGCGGAGCTCAGTCAATTCTTATGGAATGTGTTTTCTTTCTTCTTTTTTTCAGCATGGAATAAACCTGTTACTTGATTCATATGGATGACCGGTTACGTTATACATTTTAGGAACGTTTCATCTAAACACCACAAAACTATTCTCGATTGTATTTCTGAATGTTATGTTACACCTACAGTAGTTCACTGCTTTAAATACATCAAATTAAGACACCCAAATTAATAATGTAACATGCCACTGTTTGTTCATGAACAAAGTTATACTGAGATTTCCTTAGATACGCGATTAAAAAAAAAATTAAAAAAATTTTGAATCCCCGGCGGAACACATTCCATAAGAATCAGCGCTTTTACAGTTTATATCGCCTTTAAAGGTGGCTTCTCAAAACCCTTTACAGGATAAAAACAACAAGAACAGCAACAACAACAATATTGTATTTCATTGCACTTTGAAAACCAAGTAATAACTTAACTATATGTCTTATTTGCCTTACGTCCTGGTTATCTCGCTCGCTCTCTCCCTCAATTCAATTCAATTCAAGGTGTTTTATTAGCATGACAGATGGGTATTTACTTTGCTTTGAGATTCCACTTTTAAAGGTGATATATATACATTTTGACTAAAATAAATTGATATCTTTGTCTTCTAAGTATCTTAATAAACTTTCAGCATAGCTTTCTCCCCGTTTAGATTTATTTTTCTTAACTAGTATACTTTAGATCTTTTTTTCTGAACCGGGGAAAATCTGATCATGTTTCTCTATAACAACAATAAAAAAACATTATTTTACATATCACCTTTATGTGATATCACCTTAAGGATGCGCAAAGAAATTTAAAATAGTCTTTTTTAGGTGTGAGGGTAGGAGTGGATCGCAGCAGGCATAATCGGCAAATTAGGAAAACAAAGAACTGGACAGGCGAGACGTTTATCCAGAGAGTGAGTGATCAGAAAAAGGAACAGCTGTTACACCCAGGTTTTACGCTCTCTCTCTGTTGAATGAATGAAAGCATTTTATTAAAAACGCGTTTGCGTTTGTCTGGGTATTTACTTTGTAATCTGTGGTTTACATCTACTGTATTGTTTTGAGATGCCACTTTTAAAGGTGATATGTAAAATAAAGTTTTTTTATTATTATTATAGAAAAACATGATCAGATTTTCCCTGGTTCAGAAAAAAGACGATTAAAATCTGTAATCTTTGCACTTGTATGTCATCGGAAAATACAATCAGTTTCTGCTTTGTGCTAAGACATTAACGAGTACAACCCCCCTCTCTGCTGAGTGCTGGCTTTGACGAATTAAACCGGTTTCACAGGTATTAATATGGAATCGCGTATCTAAAGAAATTAATAATGATATAATTATATTCATGTACCGCAACAGAAGAATAATACACGCTGTACATTGTCTGTTGATAATGTTTCTGTAGTGCTTTTTCAGCATTCTGCATGTGACCTTGCTGGTGGCGCTGTGGGTTAGGTTCCTGATTCCCACCTCACACGGTCTGTGATTGAATCCCACTAGATTTTTTTTAACAAACATTTCTTTGAAAAAATGAAACGTTTCCTGAGTCAGAGATTAATTAAAACCTCACTCGCACCAAACAAATTTATATTTTAAATATCACAACATGTTTGAATTTAAGTCATTTTAATAACAATGAATAGTCACCTAGGCGTAACAATATAAACATTTATATTGATTTAAATCGCTTTTAAATCGCCTTTATTTAAAACCCATAAATAAAGCTGATACTGTTTAGACTTTTAATTATTTAAAACTGTATTACAGCAGCACAATGCACAATGCAACGTAAATCGCTTTCTTTGTCTTCTGTGTAATAATGTTCACCTCTCTGTCCAGCAAATTAACAATAGTAATAATAATGAACTTTATTGTATATGGCGCCTTTAAAGGTGGCTCCTCAAAGCACTTTACAGGATAAAAACAATAACAACAATACTGTTAGGCTGCGCAAACGATTTTTCTTTTAAGAAATACAAAATGAGATATAATGATGTGTTCCGGCTTAGACATTAAGGAAGAGCATAACACGTGGGCGGCGTAGAGGTCGGCTCTGGCTTTCCCATCTACTGTATACACTGCAAGTACAACCCCCCTCTCTGCAGGAGTGCTGGCTGTGACGAATTAAACCGGTTTCACAGGTATTTTCAAAGTAGAAGGAGGCGAGATTTCCAGCGAAAGACACCTCCCCCCCCTCAAAAACCCAGTAAGTACAGTACTAGTTGAGAAAGGCTAGGCTCCTCAATGAAATCGCTTTAACATGCTAATACGTTGGTGTAACAGTCCGGGCGTGGCAAGCTTCTAATTTCAACCCGACCACGGCGAAAGGAACCCTTCTTTCATTTGAAGACAATGAACATATTTTAGCCCTGAACGAATTAATAGCAAACATGGTTTACATAAAAGACATTTTTCCAAGAAAGTTTAGCCTTTGTCACTAATGAAACAAAGGTCACTAGCCTTTGTCACTAATGAAACCACTAAATAAAGACATAAATGTAAAAATCTTAAGATTTTTAAAATACATGACTTTGCTAAAATTTATTTGAAAATAAAAACGATTACAAACGCCAGGGGAGAGAGAGAACAGGGGAGGGATGTTGGTTTTGCATAAGGGGCGGGGCAAATGAGGAATGAGGTCTGTTTGGGAATGTGGAGTTACATGTTCTGGCTGTTTGTGAATTATCGTTGTTGAGTATGGAGTGTATGGTATTGATTTTGTGTAATGCTTTATGTTGAAAATTGAGGTGGATTTTGTTTATGATAAAGAGGATAAACTGGGATGGGAGGAGGGTTTGGTTTTGCATAAGGGGAGGGATTATGATAATTGGAGGAATTTGCGAGAGTATAATGGTTTGATATATTTGATTTTGTATTGTGGTTGTTATTTATGTTTTTGGTTGGTATTATGTTTATATGGTTGTTTTTGTTGGTTGGTTGTTATTATGATTATTAATAATACAATCTATAGTTGAAATCTGAGCCTAAATAAAAAGAAAAAGCAAGTGATTAGGTTTATGAGCAATCTAATTACTTATTCGTTTAAAACGCTATATAAAATAAAGTTTATTATTAACTTGCTGGACAAAGCGGTGAACATTATTATGCATAAGACAAAGATAACGATCCTGATCAGTTTAGAAATCTGTGTATGCTGTAAGGTTTTTACTTCTTAAACTTTTAAAATACACGTTTCGAATAGAAAGAAATCCTCTTCCTGGTACAGTCGCATGAAGAGAGAGGCGAAACAGCCCTACACAGCCCTGTCGCAGTACACGAATATAATCATATCGTTATTAAACTCTTTAGATACGCGATTCCATATTATATTAGCAGAAAAGCTTAAAACTACCACTTTTTCACTCGCTATTTCACATGTCAGTTAAATACTTCGATGCTTAAAATGTTTAGGGAGAAATGGAATACCGGTGTGTATTTTTCCTTTAAAGTACCGATTCCTGGAATCTGACTGGCTGACACCCTTCTGAAGTGGTTCCATAATATCTGGTATATGGAAAAGAAAACGTTGATAAAAAAGCCTGGATTCTCATGTATCTCAGAGAGCGAGTGATCAGAAAAAGGAACAGCTGTTACACCCAGGTTTTACGCTCTCTCTCTGTTGAATGAATGAAAGCATTTTATTAAAAACGCGTTTGCGTTTGTCTGGGTATTTACTTTGTAATCTGTGGTTTACATCTACTGTATTGTTTTGAGATGCCACTTTTAAAGGTGATACGTAAAATAAAGTTTTTTTATTATTGTTATAGAGAAACATGATCAGATTTTCCCTGGTTCAGAAAAAAGATGATTAAAATCTGTAATCTTTGCACTTGTACAGTATGTCATCGGAAAATACAATCAGTTTCTGCTTTGTGTAAGGATGGTGTCAAAAAGTAATCTAAGTGGTGAAAAAGCTGTGCTCCTCAAAGCGCTTTACAGGATAAAAACAATAACAACATTAGTGGCTGGGCAAATGATTTTTTTTTATAGAAATACAAAATGAGATACTGTATAATGATGTGCATGAACAAAGTTATACTGCTATTTTCCTTAGATACGCGATTAAAAAAAATTAATTTTTTGAATCCCCAGCGGAACACATTCCATAAGAATCAGCGCTTTTATATATCGCCTTTAAACACATATATTTAAACACGTGTTTACGATTTAAATCAAAACGCGATTTAAATCAATATAAATGTTTATTTTGTAACGCATAGGTGACTATTCATTGTTATTAAAAAGAGTTAAATCCGATCATGTTGTGATATTTAGAAATATAAATGTGTTTGGTGCGAGTGAGGTTTTATTTAATCTCTGACCAAGGGAAATGTTTCATTTTTTCAAAGAAATTTTTGTTAAAAAAAGAGTCATAGTTCCAGTGGGATTCGATCACAGACCATGTGACATGGGAGTCAGGAACCTAACCCACAGCGCCACCGGCAAGGTCACATGCTGACTGCTGAAAAAGCACTATAGAAACATTATCGACAGACAATGTACAGCGTGTACTATTCTTCTGTTGCGGTACATGAATATAATTATATCGTTATTAATTTCATTAGATACGCGATTCCATATTATATTCCCTTTTAATCAAATTCTAAAAGTATGCTTGTTGAATCTCTTTAGTTAAAGACTTCGATGCTTAAAATGTTTAGGGAGAAATGGAATACTGGTGTGTATTTTTTCTTTAAAGTACCAAGACCAGCCATATACTGTATGTTTATGTTCCAAAATTAATATCATTTATGGCCTTCACACGCGTTACAGTATGCTCCTATTCTTTTTATGCTCAGCTACTAAGATTTCCCTTCAGTGGTAAAATTCAATATCTACAACGGGCACAGTAAAGACGTTTACTGTAAGTCTTTCTACGACAGACCAACGGACCACGAGTGCCCCTGTCGGTCAACCAATCACGTACCGCGGTACCCCGCGTCATCTTGCATCACAATGCGCGACGCCGTAGCCAATTACCTCCGGTACGTGTCTGTACCGCGCACTTTGAATGGCTGCATCTGTACTTTGAAAAGACTGCAAATGTATTAGCAAGGTTTAATTGCACTATGGACCGCACAAAGAAATTTAAAATAGTCTTCTTTAGGTGTGAGGGCAGGAGTGGATTGCAGCAGGCATAATCAGCAAATAAATAAGAAAACAAAGTCCACAAACAAAACATTCCTGTTAGACAAGAGGAATGTAAAAAAAACAATTACTTTTTGTCAATAAAAACCGGTGTGTGTGTCTCTCTCTGCTGGATGTCTCTCTCTCTCTCTGCTGAATGAATAAAAGCATTTTATTAAAAGCGTTTGCGTTTGTCTGGGTATTTACTTTGTAATCTGTGGTCCTTTTAACTGTTCTTACATCTACTGTATTGCTTTGAGATGCCACTTTTAAAGGTGATATGTAAAATAAAGTTTTTTTATTATTGTTATAGAGAAACATGATCAGATTTTCCCTGGTTCAGAAAAAAAAAGATCTAAAGTATACTAGTTTGTCACTCTTCTCATTCCCTGTAATCTTTCCACTTGTATGTCTTTAGAAAGTACAACAAGTTTCTGCTTTGTCTAAGGATGGTATCAAAAAGTAGTCTAAGTGGTGAGAAAGCTGTGCTTAATGATAATTAAGGGACTTAAAAGTAAAAAGAGATGCTTCATATTGCTTGACTAATTTTAAAAACTAAGTTATAAATGCAGACGCTCTCTCGGTGCCGCGCCGGGCTTCTGAAGTGGTTCCATAATATCTGGTATACGGAAAAGAAAGGGTACTGTAGATAAAAAAGCTTGGATTCTCATGTATCTGATACAAGTATCTTTTAAAAGTCTTTGCTGTGCTCTTGAGGATCCTTGTGATATTTTGAGCTCTGGTTGAATGATAAGTGTCGCAGTTTAAATAATTTTTGTAGTTAGAAATTATGAAACGCTCTGTTAAAAGCAAGGAAGTTTTAATGTCTATTACAGTAAAAGAAAATGCCTGACAAGTTCAAGTTCAAGTTTATTGTTATTACACTCATATACATGGTATATGGTATATGGTATAACGAAATGCTATTTAGCTAGCTCTCGGACATAAGTAGTACAAAGAGAAAAAAACAACAACAACAACAATACAATTGTGTAGCAAAAGAAAGACAGAGACAACAGGCAGTGTGCAAAAAACAACAACAGACGATGTGCAAAAAAACAACAACAGGCAATGTGCAAAAAACAACAACAGGCAATGTGCAAAACAACAAAAAGGTAATAGGTTATGTGCAAAAATATGCATCAACAGAATAAAATAAAGGGATAGAAATTATGGGGAGTGAGCTTTTGACATGTATGGTAGAGGTAGATTTTCAATGTGTGTTTGGGTTTTTGGTAAGAAAGAAAGGAAGAAAGCACTGTGAGGTTCAGGTCATAGGTGAGAGGTGAGGTGAGAGTGAGAGTGAGAGTGAGAGTAGTCCGGGTCCGAATGCTCCGGTACCGTTTTCCAGATGGTAGCAGATCATAAAGTCTGTAGCTGGGGTGTGTGGGGTCTTTGATTATGCTTAGAGCTTTCCTCAAGCACCGTCTGTCATAAATGTCCAGTATAGATGGGAGGGTAACCCCAGTGATGGACTGGGCAGTTTTCACCACCCGCTGTAGGGCTTTGCGGTCAGAGCCACTGCAGTTGCCATACCACACTGTGATGCAGCCTGTCAGTGTGCTTTCTGTAGTGCATCTGTAAAAGTAAGTGAAGATCTGGGGACATATCTTAGCCTTCTTCAACCGTCTTAGGAAGCACAGGCGCTGTTGTGCTTTCTTGATCAGACAGGTGGTGTTGAGAGACCATGTGAGGTCCTCGGTGATATGGACACCAAGGAATTTAAAGTTACTGACCCTTTCCACTTCAGTCCTGTTGATGTGGATAGGGGCATGTCCAGTTTGCAGTTTCCTGAAATCAACGATCAGCTCCTTGGTTTTGCTGACATTGAGGGTGAGGTTGTTGTCATCACACCATGTTGTAAGGAGATTGACCTCCTCCCTGTAGGCCCTTTCATCATTGTCTGTGATCAGACCTACAACTGTGGTGTCATCGGCAAACTTGATGATGGAGTTGGTGTTGTGTTTGGCCTTACAGTTGTGGGTATAGAGGGAGTAGAGCAATGGACTAAGCACACACCCCTGGGGGACCCCAGTGTTCAGAATTAGTGTGCCGGAGGTGTGGTTTCCAAGCCTGACGGCCTGAGGTCTGCCTGTCAGAAAGTCCTGAATCCAGTTGCAGAGGGTGGTGTTGAGACCCAGTGCGCTGAGTTTCTTGACTAGTTTCTCTGGGATGATAGTGTTAAAAGCTGAGCTGAAGTCAATGAATAGTAGTCTTGTGTATGTGTTCTTTTTGTCCAGATGGGATAGGGCCATGTGTGTGGCAATGGAGATTGCGTCATCTGTGGATCTGTTGGACCGGTAGGCAAACTGGTACGGGTCCACTGTGTTTGGGATGGTGTCCTTAATGTGCTTCATGACCAGCCTGTCGAAGCACTTCATGATGACAGGTGTTAGTCCCACTGGTCGGTAGTCATTAAGACATGTCACTGTGGTTTTCTTTGGTATTGGGATGATGGTGGTTGTCTTGAAGCAGGTGGGGACTACGGCTTGGGCCAGAGACATGTTGAAAATGTCTGTGAATACACCCGCCAGTTGATTGGCGCAGGCTCTGAGGACATGATTGAGCTGTCCTTGGGTTCTGTTCATGGGGTGCTAACTTCATGGAGTTTGCAAGTACCTAAAGTACCCAAGGCTCCCTTTTTTCTGACCCATGGGCTTTGCAACAGTTTTCTACCTCCAACCAGCCTTCACTCTGTGCAGAAGTCTCAGTGGCTTCAAGCCTGCCCTTCAAATCCATCTGTATCCTCTTCTTGGAGGCTCGTAATTTGGTTTCTTCCATACTCAAGGCTCCCTGTTTGCAACCAGCAGACTGTTTTTCACAGCAAATTTGGCTTCAAGACAGTGCTTTGCTCTGTGCAGCAGCCACAGCTCTCAACATCATTCAGCACACCAGCCTAGCCTTCTCTCTGCATCACCAGCAGCCTCAGATTCTAGCCCATACTCCATTCTGCCCTTATTCTTTTCACTGGTCACCGCATCGCCCCTTGAGCTTGCTGTCCTGAGGGTTGCCCTTCAAAGCCCATTTGGGGGTCTTGCTATTTGGTTTCTTCATACCCAAGACTCCCTTTTTTGAGCAATGGGCTGTGTTTAGCAGTTTCTTTTTTCCAGGGATGCACTTAGTCGGCTTCTTCTGGCACTGTCATGCCTCACCATTTTTTTACTTTTTTTTCACCATTCATGATTGTCCTGGCCTGATTAAGCCCCACTAGCCAGTAATTAATTATTTAATTATCACCTTTCACTTTTCACTCTCTGGTCTCTTGTACTTGGGTTCTGACAAATTACTACCCACACGGCTGCAAAATTACAGTGTACTTTACGTTTCCAAAATATCCAAACTAAGTGAAATTAAAGATGTTGGTTTAGTAAATGTTTATGAAGAACATGAAATACTGTTGTTTGTTTGTTTTTTATTTTCAGCTACCAGTACCAGCTATATAGTTATATATATAGTTACAATACAAATGAGAGGTTACGCAAATGGAGAAAATCAGGAATTGACTAAGTGTTTTAGTCAATAACTAAAATGTTTGTTACCCCCAACATGTAAGTGATTTCTGCAGAATACAGTATATTTGAGTTTGCCTGGTGATGCTGAGAGGTTGGCATAGTTAGAGGCATATGAATTATTTTTCTCTGGCAGAGCTTTGGTGAAAAGAGTAATAATCTAGACACACTTCATGAAACAAATATTTATTAACAATGACAATACAAACACTACACTACACAAAACCAAGTTTCTGTATTTAAAATTAAAAGACAAGGTGTTCCAGAGGCCTAATGTCTCAATCACCCAGAAAACACCTGACTGCTACCAAGTATTAGACACTTAAATAATGCCTACAGAAGCCGAAATAAGATATACTGTAAGCTGATCTTTTTTATTTAGAATGCAATACAACCTGCAATTAAATCTCTCAAAATAAATTTCTGTCTCCCTATTCTAAAAATGCACCCCCAAGCAGGAAAAGCCATCTTTAACTGGTGTATCTTTTACTCAGGAAACCCAAGTTCCATAAAAACAAAGAATAGCAAGCTCTCTCTAGAGGGTTCAAATACTTAGCTCCAGTCAGGTTCCGTCTGATATTTCTTGAAGTAGGGGCTCTCTGATGGTGTAAGCTTCAAGTTCCTCCTTTCTCACTTTTGTAGTCTGATTTTCTTTCTCGTCTTTTCTGCTTCTTCCCTTTTCTTTCCTCCTTATGGATCTTATATAATGTGTTTCTGGACTATTGATTGAGTTGTATTTACCCACAACTTAATTATCTAAGGTAAATCAAGGTAAATCTTATGATGTGCTTTAATCATAGACTCTGGACTCCCGACATCTTAGCAATCATCCTCTCTGCTTTGAAGCTGGAAATGTTTACACTGTCAGGTGTTACATGCTTCATCTAAACTCTTAGATCACTTACTAGTCACCTATTGGTGTAGCAACATTTATAATCATGAAGTGATAATTAATGAGACTTTACTGTACTGTGGTAATTTTTATGTTCAGCTATCACAATTTCCCTTTAGTTACATAATTCCATATTAAATAGATTTAAGAGGTACACAATGTAATATATTGTACCTTGCTTACTGCTAATGCAAGTTCTTCAATCTTCTTTGGCCAGTGAAAAGTTAAGTTCGGTGTGCTGAATGACATTGTGGTATGTTGTGGCAAGCTTGCTATTGACAAGAATTTCTCTTAAATACTTTTCACAATATATAAAAGGTAGTGTCTCATGGAGATCTTGATTTGCAAAATAAAAGTAAACTTCCATTCATATCTAACCACTTTATCCAATATATGGTTGTGGGAGAGGCAGAACAAGCAAGGAGTACAAGCAAGATACACTCTGGACAGGATGCCAGCCCAACCCAAAACAGACACAAACAACCACTCACTCATGTCAATTTTCCTTGAAGAGAGTTAACCTACCAGTTTGACTTTAAACTATGAGAGGAAACCGCAGCACCCAGAGAAAACCCACATGAACACAGGGTAACATTCAACCTCCACTCAGATAGCACTCCAGGAATTGAAGCCTGAGCCCTAGTGCTGCCCACATCTACAACATCTACCTCATTATAATTTTATTTATTGCACATCTGCAGTCAATTTTTACAAGTCTGCATTGTTTACATTTGAACTGTTTACTTGTACAATGTCTACTGTTTGTATATTGTCTTTGTGTTTTACACTTTTTTAACAATTGAGAAACTTTCTTTAAGTAAGAATTCCATTGTACCAGTACATGTACTGGTTACATATGACAATAAAAGTTGTTGTGCCACCATGCTGCCCAATTACATTAATTATTGTTAACTAATTTACTATCAAGATACAAGTATATAGAGGTAGGAATGCATGTTTTTTTACACTTGTAGTGATGTGAGGGTATTTAATGCACCAAATTGAAACAGCATATTGAAACAGCATATTGCAAGATTACTTTGGTAGGTGTTAGAAATCAATCACAATAAAAAACACAGATTTAAAGTTTGCAATTGATTTATACACACCAAAACATACATAACAAACATATGAGTAATATTTTTGTGTTATATTGACCTACATTATATTTGTGAATCAACCTGCTGTGATACAGGTCAGCCCTCTACATTGTTTCACACTTGACAAATTGGTGTAAAAATGCCCTGCACAGTTTTTCAAGGCTTCAAAAGCCAGCAATATAGGTAGTTCATTATTTTCTTCTGAAAATTACAAAATTGCTTTTGTGTCAGAATCCGTGATAACAGCAGAGACCAATAATATATGAATGTACCGGAACATTTTGAATCTGATATGAGTAGAGAAGCAGTTCAAAAAGTATCTGTATATCAAGAGACTTACATTTGTGAATGTATCTTTAATCCAGGAAGGAGAGCTAGAACAATATTCAATGATTGATTGTTTTTGAGTGTCACACCTATGACATCAAGGTTAATGCCAAAAAAACAGCTTGAAAATGGTAATGGCCTGTTACACCTCCCTCAGACAGACTAAATGGCAAGGGCAGACAAAAGACATCACTCCCAAATACACTCCCATATTTATACTGTATATACTGTGAGTAGTATAAAGCAACACCTTTCGTCAAACTTTTTTGACAGGTGCACCCCTGTTACGGTGGCGTGGGGGAGTCTGGTGAGGGCCACGAGATCCCGGGGTGTGCGGTCACTAGCCGCGGCCAGGTGGCCGAATGGTCGTCCGGCCAGGCGGCTTATACACTGCACAAGCTGTGTCTCAAAAAACATCATGGGCTGTAAGCACACACATGCACATACACTGACTGCGTAAAGTCTCACGGAAAGAACTCGCAGGACAAATAGCATTTGAAATGTGAACCACTTTATTTCAACAGTAGGTTTTCAAACACAGAAACATTGCAGTACACACGCGTTACTGGCTCCTGTTTGCAATCAACAATTAAATGTTGGTGCAGAAAATTAGTTCGGTACACGTAACTACCACCCCAACATTGCTGAGAAACTTTGAGGCATCTGAAAAAGCATTCATAATCCCCTTCCGCTCCCTATGTCTAAAACCATGTGAACTGCACTGGGCGATCTGATCTAACAGAGTAAAAAAATTTGCCTGTGTAATCAGCGGGATGGTGTTACCACAGGTTCTGTGCAAAACACGTTGTACTTTGGAATACACACACCAGGCTTCCGTTTCTGATCTGAAAACATCAGATCTGCAATAATTTCACTCATGTTCCTGACATACACATCTATCTCTTTAACAAATTTAAGGACATTAGCATTCGACTCTTTTTTTCATATCAAGCTTAGTAGAAAGAACTGTATAAAGCACTATTTTTAAGAATTCAAACGTATACATTCGAAATTCTTCATTCTTCAGACGATGGCACACCCGGGTCTGTAAAACAGAGTGAAAGCTCTATTCACACGGTGTGTATTTCACATTTTACATAGATCTTTTTTTTTTGCATCTGTAAAAATAAGAATGTTTCTTTTGCAATGCATCAAAAGTCACGTCTACTAATTTTTCATCTAGCTGTTCAAGTATGTTGCGTACATGCACGTATGGCAAGCGGTCGTCAATTATGTTTTTCAGCAAGTGTTTTATGCCCCGCTCAGTGTCATTTGTAATGGTGTACGAACCCAGACACCTGGCGATGTACAGAACAGCTGATAAAATTCGGGCTAAACTGAGAGACTTATAAATTTCTAAAGCGGCAAACGTCACACCTTCAAACCCATCTGTGTAGCCGACAGCCAGGCATGTGTGACCCCTTTGACCGGGGTAGTCAATCAAACAGGCCGGGCATTCATCAACCAGAACCCCCTTTAAACAGCGTTTGAAGATGCAATAAACTACTGCTTTCACAATCTGGGCCATAACATCGGGCTCATTAGGGACATCGTTAGCTAAACCTGGTTGAGTATCATCATTATTAACATTTGGACGAACACACAAGCATAGACACGAAACATTCAGGTGCGATGGTAGTTTGAAGATTGATGCGTTGACCTCTTCATTATTCTATTAAAGGAAAAAGAAAAGGAAGGCTTAACAAAATAAATAGACATGCTTTGTTCCTAAAATATCTATCATTTAACGCATCTTTTGAGTTAGGGTTTTTCGTTAATATTTACCATTTGTAGCGAGGTATCATCACCACTACTAGGCAGTTCTTCATTACCAGGTTCCCCATCCGAACTCACACGACAGCCGCTGTCACACGTCGCAGAGGGCGTGGTCGGGTTTTGCTAAAAAGAAGACCACGTATTAAAATGACATATGCTAAGCGCCGATGGAAACAACAATTCCACCATCAGAAAAAATATTTTAGCAGCCTACCTCTTCACTTTGTAGAGGAGAGGAACCCGATGTTTCTCCACACAAAGAAGCCATTTTTGAAGCTACCAACACCGTGTCCAAGGGACACGCTGCGCCAGTGTCAAGCATATGAACCAATGGTGTAACCGCGCCTACATAACACAAGACATTTTTCAATTGGTTGTGGTGTTTTAGAACGACCCCCACACACACACACACACAAAGTCCCATGTGTTTTATCGAGAGCGAAAAGTATTCACTTATCAGCTTATAAGTTTTAAACTTTAAAAGTATTAACACACAACACAAACACAAATGATGTGTTTGCCCAGAAAATAAATTTTTAAACACGCGGGGTTGGTCTTAAAGTTTTAAAATAATGTAATAAGACACAACTTATTTTTAATAACACATTCGCGACAGCTTTTTCAAAAGTTTGAAATGAATTTCCATGCACCGCACGCGTAAAAGTCTTTAAAGTATTAACAGGCAACAAATGATGTGGTGTTGTTATTTATATTTTAACGGACTGGTCTTAAAGTTTTAAAATGATGTAATAGAGATCTTTAGGAGTTGTGTGGGGGGTTGTTGTCACAGTAGTTAAAGGCTCTGGTATGCAGAGACAATGTATGGTTTTATCTAGCAAACACGTGTGCACACCGTCCGAAGTCATGGGGGGGGAGGAATGTTGTTGGTCAGCGGGGGTGGGGGGGTCCTAAAATTGACCTCATAGCGAAAGTTCATAAAATGTTTCAATTTTAAGCGGGTACAATTAACAGTGACAATAAACGGACGGATATAGGAGTTATAGTTTTTTATTTGTTTTAAATGCTATTTTGTATATACATTTCAGGTTTATATTAATGTAAAGTTTTCTAATTTATAATCACCACATGTATTTCACGCAAAAATGTTCTTAACATCGCATTGCGAAAAAATAAAACCTCAAAATGTCAAGAATAGATACATTTTCTTATAGCGATACCATTAATAAAAAACATTTTTCTTAATAATATTCTTAGCGGTCTGCTGGTGAATCAAACACAGACACCGGGACACATTTTCACCACATTTTAACAGCTATGAAATTTAGACACCGTTGTATGTCTTAAAATAATATAGATTTTAACATTATAACGGTCTAAAATGTTTTCTAAAAATGTTTCTTAAAATAATTTCTACAGCCCAGCACGTGCACGCCCCATGATACCTAAGGTTAAAGGATTTATGGGGGGGGACATGTGGGAAACATGTGTTTCTTAGAAGAGGATGTTTATTGGGGGGTATAAGAACCAGCGGCGTAACATGCAAAGTTTTGGCTGGATTCCAATTCTTTCAGTCTCGCGTTATCGACTAACTTGTCAGAATGGATCACACCGATCAAATTCAACAGTCTGAAGACAGTTTATTTACAGATTTAACACTGCTCGATTTGATAGACGAAGATGAGGATTTCCAGAATTACCCAGGTATGTATATCTGGCTTATTGTGAGATAAAATTACAATGTCACGGTGCATGTCTCATGTTGACGTGTTGTTAGCTATAGATGCAAAACGTTGTATAATATTTGTATACTATGCAATATTGAATTATTATAATGGAATTACCAGGGAGTTGTTCCGTTATGTGGCCGTGACTGCGCGTATCCATTCTTTTCCATTAGATGCACCGAAAACAACAACTGTAAAAAGACCAGTTATGACAACACACCGCAACGCCGGTGAGTAATTACGACAATGTTTTGAATAACGCTTTACGGCCATGTCCGTCTTAAAGACACACGGGTACTTTCTCCACATCAATACACGCGTGTGTCTATTTCACAGACACTGGGGAGGGAACGAGCTACACGTTTAAAAAACCTCGTTTGTGCTTTACAATACCCCCTCAGAACCTTGTGCAGACACAGGCAGATGTTCACGTTATACCAGAGGTTGAGGCGCATATCACCAGATCGCCTGGGAGAAGAGGTCGGTATTAAGAATTGTCTGTGTCGTGTTATAAAACGTTCTTTTAGCATACACATTTAAAGGTGTCTATGACTAATAAAAATTCCCACCGTTTTCTATTTTTTGGTAATTTGGGGTGTTGAGTTCTTTCACTGATGGTATTTTCCCTCTCCGTGCAGAACCCGAACCTTCAAAAAATAATCTACGACGCAACGCTAAGACTTTAACTAAAACAGCGAACACAAAACGTCTCAAATCAACAAACAAAGATTAATATAATTTAAGAGTGGTCAAGATGTGTTATGAACCACTTTTTGCAACAGTTACTTCTTTTGTTAGAATGTTAATTTGTTGAAAGATCCTAGTTCACTGTTTTTTCTGTTTTGGGGTATTAAAAAGCCTTTAAAACTGCTTAGCCTTTAAGACTAAAGTTAAAAGCGACTGGTCTGCGCCATGTGTCTATATGCCGTTAACCATACCGCTTGACCCAGTAGCGCCATCACTGTCTTTAAGGAAACCGGTGTAACAACATGGCCACGTAACTTGTTCCATTCACCTTCAGCCCTTTGTGTAAGGATGCGCCACATGTGTGGCGTTTTTATCCTAGTTTTTATCCTGTGGCTGCACCACAGAGATGAAGAGAGAGACGGGGCCTCACTGGCAAGGGAGCAAAAAACTTAATTCCGGTATTTTAATAAGCCTCGCCGCTACACACAGCAGCTGTATCGACGAGCAGTGAAAAAAGTGTGGAGGAAACGTTGGTCCCTAAGGTGGTGACAGCGTCGAAGACGGCCGTTAATACGCTGACCAAAACCAAACGTGTCAAGCCTTTGGAGAGAAATAATAGCACAATTAGAGACGTGGTGTTTGGTGATGTGCAAGACTCAGTGCTGTATATTGCGCAGTTACTATCAACGATGAGCACTAATGAGGTGGATAAAAAGAGGGACTTAGAGCGTCTAAGAGTGGCTTTATCAGGTGCACATTCAGTGTTTCCAAACCGATCCAGGCTTTCGCCGCTAACCTCTTAGACATATTTTCTAAAGAGGATGGCGCTCTAAACTCAGGATTGCACAACCTGATAATGCTATTTTATGGTTCATTGACGAAGACCCCCAGTGATAAATGACTAAGCATGTGGTCTAAAAAGTGTTTAAAAGACCGACCTCTTGCCAACATCAAGCATTTGTATATTAATAAAATAATTAAACTGGCAAAAGAATGTTACTAAAATAACTTTGCGGTCCAGGGTGCTGTAGTAGAACAGGATGGCGGTAACTTTGAAAACCAAGAACCGGTTGTGTTGAATAATGTGAATCAGGTTGGTGACGGTGTCGGTACGAATAGAGACCCCTTAGTTTTCTTGGAGCATATACGTAGTTATAACCGGTCTTATAATAATTTTAGAGCAACCGAGCACTATGAAGAATTTAGTTTTGTTAATCTTGACAGAATAGCGTCGTATGTACAGGCTATAGACGCTGTGCATGGTGCAGTCCAGAGAATATTGGATGAACTTTCTCCAAACATCGGGGTGAATGATTTTGTACAGCTGCGTTTGACTTCGGGTGGTTTTAACAAACCCTTGTTCTCACGCAGAAGACGCCCTGGAGAATTAAATGCTGCCGATTTTTTAAACCACATCTCAGACCTCTTACAGAGCCACACAGAAGTTCTCACTGATGACAGCCTCCTATTAGTGGTGACGATAGTTAGGAATATGCAGGGGGGTGCCCGCAGAAGACTTAAATCCATTTTGTACAGCAGGGTAATTGAACGGAAAAAATGCATCTTATCGACTTACATTACATGGGGGGTAATCTGTGTTTCGCAGGGAGTGTGTACGGTTTGTTAAATGAAGATTGTACCAATGGGGAAATGTTACAGGGCACTAAACAAATGCACAAAGAGTTGGGTTTTCCAGAGAATCGGAAAATTAGTTTGTCAGACATTATAGCTTTTGAAAAACATTTAAAGGTAGTCATTAAAATGTTGTACCACGACCAGGGTGATTGGAAATATTTTACAACGGGGTCCACACCACCAGATTCTAAAATACTTTTTGTTCTACTGCATGAAGAGCATTTTTACGGGGTTTTAAATATTAAAGCTTTTGTGGGGGTGGCATATTTTTGCACTAACTGTCATGCGGTGTATAGTTACCGGAATGCACACGCTTGTGTTAAAGCTTGTAAAACCTGTTTAGATCCCCAGTGTTGCGAAATTGATGCAGAAATTCAGAATTGTCCGGCCTGTAAGGTCTTTGTCGTAGCTCTCAGTGTTTAGCAAGACACTTTCAGAATGCGGAGATGGGTGTTAGTAAGTGTGAGTGCAGGGCCTTTTGTGAGAAATGTGGGGTTTATAACCTCCCAAGTCACAAATGTAAAGAGAAACTGTGCTTGCGTTGTAACAACGTGATCGACACCCCTGACACACATTTGTGCTACATACAGCCTTTGGACAAACCCAAAATTTCAAACAAGTACATTTTTTTCGACTTTGAATGGATGCAAGAAATGGGGACACACATACCAAATCACGTTCACGCCCTTCATATTAACAATAAACGAAGCTGGGAATTTTATGGTGAAACTTGTCTAAAGGATTTTGTGTGTAAATTTATCGATAGTCGTTTCAAAAACCATACTTTCATATCGCACAATGGCAAGGGTTATGACAATTACCTAGTAATCAGACAGTTGTTAGATGAAAAGATGGACATTGAACTAATTAATCAGGGTGGTAAGATAATGTGTATGACCGTAAAAGCTCTGAACATCAGATTTATCGATTCTCTAAACTTTCTCCCTATGAAATTAAGCAAACTGCTATCAGCCATGGGGTTTGCCGGGGGTGGGGTCATTTTCCACACTTGATGAACACTTCAGAAAACCAAAATTATGTCAGACCGATGCTGCCGCCAGAACTTTACAGCATTAACTACATGCTGCCGAGCGAGAAAGCCGAGTTTTTGGTTTGGTATGAAGAATGCAAGGAAACTGTGTTTAACTTACAGAGAGAGTTGAAACGCTACTGCCAGCTGGATGTGGCAATTCTAAGAGAAGGCTGTGTCAGGTTTCGGGACGAGGTCATGAATATGACCAGACAGGTGGGTGTGACTGAGTCGGGGGATGCCTGCGTTGTGTGCATCGACCCCTTTCAGTTTGTGACCATCGCTAGTGTCTGCATGGCCATGTTCAGACTTATGTTTTTACAGGAAGAGACAATAGTGTTGCTACCCCATGACAATTACCGCTGCCAGCAAAAACGATTTTCTACACCCAGCATTCAGTGGCTTATGTACATCGAACACACAGAGCACGTTAAAATCCAACACACGTTAACCACACCTGGTGAGTTCAAGGTTGGACCATATTTTCTGGATTGTTATGCTTTAATTGACAGAGTGCAGACAGCCTTTGAGTTCAACGGTTGCTTTCTTCACGGTTGTAGTGTTTGTTATTGTGAAAACGATTTTAATCCGCTGACAAACACTACTTTTGGTTGGTTGTACAGAAAGACGATGGTGAAAATTAATGTTCTCAAAATGAGAGGTTTTAACGTGCGTGTCTTGTGGGAGCACGAGTTCAGAGACATGCTTGTTAAAAATAGAGACTTGAGTAAATTTCTAGCAGTTGCTCAGTTACCAGAGCCTCTGCAGCCGTGCAATTCGCTTTTTGGGGGGCAAACAAATGCTATTTGTTTGCATTACATCGCACAACCCGGTAAAAAAATTCATTACTATGATTTCACCAGTCTGTATCCGTTTGTGAACAAAACTAAAAAATACCCACTGGGACACCCCAGAATAATTTATAACAACTTTCGAGATTTAAAACGGTATTTCAGTTTAGCGAAGGTGAAAGTTTACCCACCCAGACGTTTGTACTTTCCAGTTCTACCAACCAAAATTGACAAAAAAATGTTTTTCACACTGTGTCGTACGTGTGCTGAAACAAAACAGACCACTCCCTGCGAGCACTGTGATGAAGATCACGCATTGACTGGTGTCTGGTGCACTCCAGAATTACAGACGGCCTTAGATCTGGGGTATAGAGTGGATAAAATTTACGAAATTTGGCATTTCGAAAAGTCCTCACACGATTTTTTTTCCGACTACATCAAGCTGCATCTGAAAGGGAAACAGGAAGCTTCGGGGTTTCCAGAGTGGTGTACAGATGTCGTGAAACAGCAAAGATATATCAGCGAATATTATGAAAAAGAGGGTGTCCGACTGGACCCCGGTAACATTAAAAAGAATCCGGCCAAAAGGCAGCTTTCAAAAATTGCCTTGAACAGTTTGTGGGGCAAGTATGGGCAAAGAGACAATTTACTACAGACCACCATTGTGAGAAACCCCGATGAATTATTCAGGTACTTATTTGTGCCTTATCATGATGTGTCAGCCTGCGAGTTTATCGATGAAAACACAGCCTGTGTTACGTGGAAACACACTAAAGACCACTATACAGGTCACTCAAACACTAACATTTTCATCGCTAGCTTTACAACTGCCTATGCCCGCTTGGAGTTATAAAAGCTGCTAAATGCTTTGCAAGGCCACTGTCTGTACCACGACACAGATTCCGACACAGATTCTTTGTGAGCCAGGAGGGTGAGTGGAATCCGGAACTGGGTGACTACTTGGGTGAGCTGACCAGCGAAATCGATGCTGGACAACACATCACCGAGTTTGTATCAACAGGGCCCAAGTCGTATGGGTACAAGCTGTCTGGTGGGAAAGCCTGTTTAAAGGTGAAAGGTATTACGCTCAATGTGAACAATTGTGAAAAAGTTAACTTTGAGAGTCTGCGGGACTTTTTGACTATGGCGTTAACCCTTATGCTGAGTGCCGGGAATTTAAACACAGTTCTATTCAACAACCGATGATCGTGCGTGTTAAAAAGGATCATCGCATTGAGACCCGGACCTTAAATAAAACCCAGAAGGTGGTGTACGACAAGCGGGTGCTGCAAGAAAATTTGACATCGTTGCCCTACGGATATTAACATGATGGATGTCAGGTTAAAACACCCTTTTTCATGCATTTTGTCCGGACTCTCGAATTGCGGTAAAAGTTATTTTATAAAACAACTCTTGGAGAACGGTGATACCGTTATGACTCGTAAACCCGAAAACATAGTCTGGTGTTACAGCTGCTGGCAACCTCTATACTCTGAGTTGCTTGTGAAATTTCCATACATTCAGTTTATAAAAGGGCTACCTACGTTGTTTTCCGACGATCAGCTACTGCCACCTGGTAGAGTAAATTTGATTATAGTTAATGATTTGATGGAGTCTGCGTATGAAAATAATGAGATAGAAAATGCTTTAACCAAATACGTACACCACCGAAACCTCAGCATCATGTATATCGTCCAAAATATGTTTTGTCAAGGCCGGAAAAGTATAACCATAGCGTTAAATACAAAGTACATGGTGCTGTTTAAAAACCCAAGAGATAAACTACAGATTACAACCCTGTCCCGGCAGATGTACCCCGGTAAAACCAAATTTTTTTTGGAAGCGTTCAATGATGCTACTAAAAAACCTTTCGGTTACTTGTTGGTGGATTTAAATGCCGACACCTTAGATGACTATCGCTTGCGAACAGGTCTTTTCCCCCCAGATGTACCCATGGCTTATGTATTTAAAAAATCTAAAAGTCTGTGATCTCGCAACCATAGACTCAGTCGAAAAAACATGTTCAGGCCGTCGTCATGTCTTCACGAGTTTGGAGAAACCTGACTCTCTTACATTTTCTGGTAAAAGCCGCCCCCAATCAGCGGAAAGCTATTCTCTGTGGGGCTTCAAATGATCTTGTACAGGCCATAGCTGAAATTTCCTTGAATACCTTGAAAGGGAACATACCGTTATCTGCTAAGCAGTTTGGGACCCTGAAGAGAAAGCGTAAGCTTATAAAGACTTTGAGTCGAAAGGGTCTTTCTCTTAAAAGAAAGAGACTCTTTGTGAACCAGTCCGGCGGTTTTATCGGGACACTGTTGAGTATTGCAGTACCATTGATTACGGGGCTTCTACAACGTCAATAGTGGAGCACGCTGAAAAAATGTACCTGGTACCTCAGAAACAGCTTGATAGACTCCGAGAGCAGTCTGGCATCGAAAGCGATGTAAGAAAAATAACAACCTGGTTGGATGATGAAATGAGAGACATTCTTCAGAACTCACATCTGGCTGAATATGAAAAAGTGAAATTGTACAGTCAGGTGTTACAACGGTATTTGACATTAGTATGCCAGGAGAAAAGTACGCCGAAAAGGCTTACGCCATTAGTACGCCAGGAGAGCAATACGCCAGAAAGGGGACTTTAACTGTTGTACTGCCGAAAAATGCACCAGCCCAGCTATCACGCAAGTTACCACAACAGCCGTCATCGAGCGACACTGACTTTGGGTTTATTTTGGACAGCGTGTCTCAGTGGTTCCGGAGAAATGCCGAGATATTGTTAAAGACTATGGCCTGCAATGAACCATTAATAGCCTGGAATGAAAAAGGTGAATTTGTGTACAAGGGGGCACCTGTTGAGGGCTCTCACATGATTGATCTTGTCAGGGCTCTCACGCAGCAGCAAGCAGTTGCAGCCGGTAAGAATCCAAAAGGTTGGGGTGTGTTCATGGAGGCTATGGCCAAAATTAACATACCTGGCACCTTGCAAGCCAACGCTGGTAACCGAGAGCTACTTGAAAAACTCAAGGTTGCCCTTCTGGGGTGTGCAGCATCTGTCAAAACTTTAAAACAACCGGTAGAGATGTCGACGCCCGACCCGGTCTCTAAGATAACCGTAGAAAGGAGACGATCATTAATGCCTAGACCCACATGGTTGTCTTTGTAACATTTTTTCTCTCATCTGTGGGTATGTGTGTTTGCGATAAATGACTTGAAATGTATATTAAAAAGCGTGAGCAATATAGTTAAAAATGTTTGTAATAAAATGGCTTGGATGTAATGTGTATTAAAAAAAGCTTGAGCAATATAACCACGAATGTATAATAAAAGTATTGTATTGATTTTAATTCATATTTTGTGTTCTTTTTAAAATAATAACCACACAGACAATGAAATGGTTCAATTTCATTTTTATTTTAGACAGTCGATTAACATTTATGACATGTTTTAAATTGACGTAAGCACCCACATAATTGAACATTCGTATTTTCAAAGGGCTTAAAAGGGTCCAGGGGTCTCCAACTCACACGTCGTTGGTTTTTCAGAAACATTTCAACCATGCATGCGTGGTGCATTCTGGATTGCATTCGTAGAATAAAGTTCTAAAATGTTTCTAAAAGATAAGCCTTTACATCTATGTTATAGAAAAAAGACGCAGTGTTGGCCGCAGGTCACTGCAAAAGAATCTTGCAATTGTCTGTTGTTGTAAAATATGGAATAAGCATTTCTGTTTGAGAAATCAATAATGTTCTTGGGAAAGAAAAAAGGCTTCGGGTGAAAATCCGTAGGAGTCGAAAAATTCTGCTCCGTCGTCATTGGGTAAGTAAATAGCGAGCCAGTGTTCACCGGGGCGGTCGTGTGGGTGAGTATTAACTATCAAACTCAAAGGGCGCCGTGCCAGTCTCTCGATCGGTAGTGCATCACTGGGGAACACGCCTAGAAAACTGTCTCGGGTGTAGTGGTCTCGGGTTAGACTGTCTTCCAGCTGTTTGGTGTTCATCTTTATGTGAAGGTTGTGTGGCCTCCCGCGTTTTTTAGCTGAAGTCGTAAATGACTTGACATCTCATATCAAGCTCTATCACGTTGTCGAACAGCGTGTAAACAACCACATTAACTGTAGTGGGTAGCGGTAGCGTGAAGCATATTTCAGCTCTCAGATTACTCATTTTGATAAGTGAATAATGACCTGTGCACTCGTCGTCGGGGCTGAGATTGAAAGAGAACAATGTGTAACTGCGCGCGTACTCCTCGCGGTCCACCAGAAGTGGTTTGTCTTTCAGACGCTTCCCGGATGTTTCCACCAGATTAAAATATTCACGGATGCAATGTCCATTCTGGAAGTCTGGTTGAAACAGTTTAGTGGGGATTTGTTCACCGTCAGCGTAGAGAGCCAGAAAGTTAATGTTGTAGTGTTTAAAATTGAAAGGGTTTTGTGTAAAACTGCTGCTGAATGCTGCGTTGTCCACAAACCCCAAAATTACCACTCTGGGTAACTGCCCGAGAAAGAGGTTTTCTTGGTTACACACACGGCTCCCTGCAGGCAGACTGAAGACTTTCATCTGTACGCGGTCTATGGGTTATTTAGCGTTGGCCGTCAGGAGTGCTTCGGCGTGTCCCAGTCTGACCCCAGGTGACACTCTGACTCTTTTCACAAACAAAGATGCAGAGAGTACACTCAGTTTGTGTTCTCCGACGTTGTTCATTAAGCAGAAAGGATCTCTGTTGCAAGTGAGTTTTATTTTTAGGTCAACGCCATTCAGTAGTAGTTTGTCCTGAAAAAACAGGTCTGCGTGAATGTGACCCAGGAGCTCCAGTTTTCGGCTTTGCGTCATGTATGATGCTCTTTTTCGGAACCCCTGATTGGGTCCATCCAAAATTGTGGACTCCTGTTGCCCGGCTGTGTCTTTGTAAAACAGCCTGGTTGAATACTGCGTCTTCAGCGTCTCTTCACTGTAGTTCTGGACAGACTCTATAAAGGCTCTGTAAGGATAACAGTTGTTGCTCTGGCTGATTAACTGGTCTCCTACGGTGATGTCAACCTGGCTGAAGATGGCAGCGAAGGGGTAATTTACCAGACTCACATGGGCTGCCACATCAATGTCCCGACTGTCTGCTTCCGTTATTTTACAGGTCAAATAGAGCAGCATGTTGTTTAAATCTAAATAATCTTCTCTGTTGCCTGCGATGTAGAACTCCAGAGGTGCGTTTTCTGTTAGGGCCGTGAGGGGTGGAACTTCTATGTAAAAGCTTTTCTCGATGCTTGTTTGGGTAGGCGCTAATTGAAATATGCCCAGCTCCGACTTTGCGCATTCTGCAGACCCGCCGTGAACAAAAGCCAATTTTAAAATATGTCTCGTTTCGTATCTTGTTGATTGCGATGTGTCATGGCCCTCTTCTTGGTCGACCTGAAGCTTTTATGAGACTGTCTTCTCCTAGCCATTCTTTTATTAGGTTTCGGAGGCCCCCGACGGTGAGATGATGACATCTGTCTTTTTCTCTTGACACCTCTGCGGATGTATGCTAGACCTAAACCTTCCTGCTGATGTGCAGCCACCTTAGACATGACCGCGCTTGTAACGTTGCTAACCACGTCTTTGGCGATGTTTTTAGCCGCCGATGCCATGTGCGGCTTAACTATTTCAAACCCTCGTTTCAGAAAAGGCAAGGCTTTTCTAAATAGTGCTCTGAAAATACCCCCTATACCCACGCCGTACTGAACTGGTAGCCCAGAAAATCCTGGTAATCCGTAACCAGCCTGTTGTTTGTAGTAGTGTGTATACAAAGAAGGATCCCCGTAGCTCTTGATGACCGTCATCCTTTTAGATGTTTGTCGCTTTCACAGGTCTGAAATGCAGCTTGACTGTGACCTTATCAAATGCAAATGACACATGCTTGTTTTGATCCGTCTTTATTTCAATAGTGATGTTGTTAAAATGATTGATTCTCACCAGCACATAATAGGGGTTTGTCAAACAATACTGTGACGGATTCACCATCCATGCCTCTGAAGGGCACACAACGCAAAAGCGGTGTGTAGATGTCACCTATTAACTGGTGTTCTATGATATCTGTGTATATATACATGGTGTTAAATCCGCCAGTCATATCGACAGGGTGCGGTGATGTTACACTTCCGACACCCGATTTGAAACTCAACATCCTCGCCAGTCGGTTATGCACATGTATAACAAACCGGTTATCATCAACAATCTTTACCGACCGGCTGATGGGGTTGTATTTAAGCCTTATAGTCGTTAACTTGGATTTTTCCGCAGCCCGTTTCATTTCATGCAAGAGCTGCTCGATGTTGCTGTAGTACCCTCTAGGTAAGGTACATGTCCATATAGTCTTGAGCTCTTCGCTGACGAACAGAAAAACTTCATCTTCATCAAACGTGTTTAGCGTATGCGAATAGTGTAGCTCGACCAGGCCCACTTCCCAGCTCCCGTCCAGGTCAATCGCCTTTGCCAGATGCTCTGTGAAGCACACGCTGGTGTTCTTTGGAAACATCTTTGAGGGTTAATTACTGGCCAGTGTAACATAGAAGCCATTGGGGTTCATTTTTCACCACCTTTATATGTCTCTGACCTCGGAAGCCTTTACCCAACTATTGAATTTATCGCTCCAGCTGCGCCACTTTACCAAAAGCTGTTTGTTTTTACCACGCCCCCTGGCTGCTAAAATCTTTTGGATGCGGTAGACATTCTCAACATTGGGGTTTATCTTCTGTAGCTCTTCTGCACAGAAGGAGCCCTTAATGTCATCGCCAGTGTAGTCCTGCAGTTTGTAATAGGGTCTCAGAGCCGAGGTCCGCTCTTTGACAATGAAAATTTCATCTGTGAAGGTCTGTTCATATCCCTTCTCAAACACTCCCTTTATTTTGGACACCCGCACGCGATCACCCACATTAAATGAAAACTTTGACGGTTTTCTCTTAAAATGTTCGCCATAGACCGTTCTCCACACCTCCAGGGAGTTGTCAGCTATAACAGAAGCCGGGGTTTGTTTAATAGTCGTGTGGTAACTATGGTTATAAGAGTAAATAAGATCTGATAGGACGTCAATATATCGAAAGGTGTTTTTGTGTGCCAGGTACCTCCACATTTTTGTTTTAATAGTTCTGTTAAACCTCTCGACCACGCTAGCCTTCACATCACTGGCCGTAACGAAATGTTCAATATTCTCACGTTTGAGAAAATTTTGGATGGTCCTGTTAAAACATTCTTTACCCTCATCCATTTGTAACTTTTTAGGAGCACGCCCCTCTTGCAGTATATATCGGAAGCCGCCTGTCACGGCCCCTCCAGACTTGGTTTTCAGCGGCACGGCCCAAGCGTATTTAGACAGCATGTCTATACACGTTAAGATGTAACAGAAACCGTCGTTAAACTCGTGGTGTTCTCTCATGTCCACCAAGTCGGCCTCCCACTGCCAGTCCATTTCAGACACCAACGTCCTGTTTCTCTTAATGCGTACGTGCGCCGGCTTGTGCAGCGTATAAGCCGCCTGGCCGGACAACCACTCGGCTACCCGGCTGCGGCTGGCGCCGCTCACACCCCGGGATTTGCGGCCCTCACCAGATTCCCCACGCCGCCGTAACTCCCCGATTCCCTAGGTTTATAATAGAGCGCACTCAACCCCGCGGAAGACATGGTCCCCTTCCAAACCAATACACGCTTTCATACATTTATTTATAAATTGAGGGATGCGGCGGCTGGGGCTTTTGGACCCTGAGGGTCCAGCCCGACCGGCAGGGGGAAGGCGGGACTTCTGACCCTTAACGACACACCATTGGCTCCTGAGGGGGCGGGACATGCACCCATAACAACCCACCATTAGCTGACAAGGGGGCGGGACATCCGCCAACCGTGGACTTCCATTGGCTGAAAAGGGGGCGTGGCACTTGTCAAAAAAGTTTGTCGAAAGGTGTTGCCTTACTACTACTGTGTACAAGAGAAGCAATACAACTAGAGCTCTCAGAAAGTGCCTATCAAGACTATGTTTTATTATTTATTAAACTAATAAATAATTTATTAGATTAATTACAGAGAGGCAAGAGTCATTTTGTTAGAATCAAAAAAGGGTGGAAAATTATACAGCAGGGTTGACACCTTCTAGCCTGATTTCGTATGATCGCAGAAGCTAAACAATGCTGGGCTCAGTCAGTAAAGTGATAAAATAGGTGAACTCTATGGCAGACCAATGTTTCAGGAAATGGCCAAGGTACTAGAAGAACGGCCTGGGTGGAGCTCTAACTAGGCCATTCAGAGTTCTGTCATGCAAATGGAGTGAATTGAAGTTAGAAATCACCAGCTACTCAACCAGATACAATATGCATTTTAAGCAATATTTGATATTTATGTTGTTTAACCTCTATTCGTTGTTCAAATATATTTTATAATCTTGGGATAATCAGCTGGAAACCTGGAGAAAAAGCAAAAGATACATATTTCCCCATGTAGCAGGAACAGAGCTGTGTGATGTGTTTGATGTGTGACAGACTGAAAGAGAAAATAAGGAACAGGTATACCCACCTGCTAAAATGTCTTGACTGAGTACAGAGAACAAACATTCAACATGAATTGATTTTACAGTACAGTTGTGGATATGTCTGCTGCAGGAATATTTCTACAATTTTGCAGATTTTTATAGACCTGTTGTTGGGATGGAATCACTTTGTTAGGTTGTCTTTTAGAGAAATAATTTGCCTTATTTATTAAAATACTATAAATGAGAAATTACAAAATATCAACACAGTAAAAAAAGAAATCCTTATTTTTCTCCAATCAGACCTTTTTCCATCCCCCTCTCACAGGTTTAACTCTCTGAAACACATGCCATCAAGGAAAGATTATATCACAAAGTGAACAATACAAGACCAGGAAATGTCTTAGACCAGAAAGGATTAGAATGGCATACCTTCAAGAGAACAATATTAAAGTCTTGCCTTGACCAGCTTTTTCTCCGAACCCGAATCCAATATGACCTCTGTGGAACCATTTCCTCAGTACCATGAACAGAAGAAAACTGCAACCGTGCAGATGGTAACAGGAGCATGGTGTAACATTCCACAGCATCTTATCCAGAGGATGATCTGGTCTATGTGTCAACACTAAGGGCATTGTGTTCAGCAATTCTCAGGGAATTCCCCAATACTCACTTTGTAATATTTTAATTTTGATCATGTACTATATAACATCACACTATGAACACTTTTACAGTTCTTTGATCTGTCGTTTTCCAAAACTTTTCAATGATTTTGTTGATATCTGTGTTTAAAATACAAAATTAAATCCAATGGACTTGTATATCCTCCTATAACCACTTAGAATTACTCTGATATGCCATTCACAAAACTGAATTCTGATTTATACATGAAGTATATTTTTAAATACATTGCAGAGATTGTTTCATTACATCACATAAACAAAGTGAAAACTGAATTATACATGGACCTGTCACAGTTTATAATTGCTCTTTTTTCTTCTAAGAAAAATGCCAGCTATGACAGGTTAGCAAGATAGCTCAGAAGTTCCATTGCAAAGGGTCTCTGAAGGTTATGCTTCAGAAACATGCTACTAATTAGAGTGATTCACTTTTTGTTTCATTTGAATTATAGATGACATGTGATTATGGATTTTGTTGGTAATTAGGAGTCTACAAAGAGTGAGATTTTTTTTTCATTTTTCCACAGAGAATGCTGGAAGGGTTTACAAAAACAGCAATCTGTCAAGGCCATAGGTTACTGTATTCCATCTGCCATGAAATTAGATTATTGGATGTTCAGTAGTTCTAATTTTCCATTGTTTTATTTTGTTATAAATATGCTACTTTCTTTATCTTCTTACACAGAGTATTCAGGGTAATTATCTGATAAAGGCTTCTGATATATTGATTTGTTTTGCAAAAAAATGAAAATAATAATTGGTCATTCATTTTGAATGAAGCAAGATCTCTGTTGTTATACTTTTACTGTGAATTCAAAGAAATATTGGATCGCAAAAACTATTAGTAGAAACTGATCTGACATGGCATTGTACTGTAAATACTATAGTATTTTATACTTCTGACTTGTAATGTGTATATACAAACAGTTTATCCTTATGTACAATCCATTAACCATATGTTTCATTTTTGTAGGGGAGAAGTAAATCATATTCATTAAAATATTACACAGAGCTGAGAAGGAAAAAATAACATTACAAATATAGAAGAATTTCTAAAAAAATTAAGTATATCAATGCATCTTTTGAACACATTTTCAAAATTAAAGTTAATGGAGGGTAGCACAGTGGTTGACATGACTGCCTTGCAGAGCTGGGGCTGTGAGTTCAATTCTAGGGGTGCTATCTGTGTGGAGTTTATATGTGCTCCTCATGTTTATGTAGGTTTTTGCTAGACGTTCTAGTTTCCTCCAACAGTCCAAAGGCATACTGGTAGTTTAATTTGCTTCGTGGTCCAGGTGTGTGTTTTTGCATCTGTGTGTACCCTGCAAAGGAGTGGTATTACATCCAGAGTGTTGCTTACCAGGATAGGCTCTGGATAAAGTGGGTAATAAATGGATGGATGGATTATATTTAAACTATTTATTTGAATGTTTATAGAATATTATGGATATACTTATTCTTTTGATTGTATTACTCATAGACAGATTTATTAACTGGCAAAACAGTTTCAGTTTCATTTTACAAAATTAATCTTTTCTGAGCATGTATAGAATTATCATCATTACTGTGATGATATTTTTGCAGTTAGAAATTATTACTTATGTTAGTGCAGTGGCATTATAATTGCATTATATGATATACCCCACCCACACCTTTTTAAATAATAAAACAAGCCTAATTCTTCAGCACATGTCTGTGCCAGTTATTTACATGTAGCATTATTTATTATTAGTGCAGACAGGGCTAAATTAATTTTAATTTGTTTTAATGAGAGAAAACTCTTAAAAGTAAGATCAAGCTGCACAAAATCATTCATTTGGGTAGAATCCTTAAGAGAAGTATATTACACAAGAGAATTACAGTAATAAAGGAATATAGTTTTTTTTTACAAAAATGCTTTTAACAAATTAACATAAAAAACTATGTTAAGAGACATGGACTACTAGGGACTGTAAACTGGGCTGCTCTATATACAGTACATATACAAAAACAAAACCTTACTTTTATTAGTGTCTATTTTATTTCTTGATCTTCTGATAATCAGAATGAAGTATGTCACTAAGAATTCTAAAGGTCATTTAAGACAAAAGTCTGCTTGGTGAAAAGTTCAGATAGAAGAATGCATGAATAAATTATATGTAACTAAAATTAAGTATTATATATAATATATAGTATATTGTATAATCAGCCAACCATTTTCTAACCACTTCTTTCATTTTAAATTTACATGTGAGTTGTAAACTATCCTGGCAAGCGGAGATGCACCCTGGGCAGGATACCAGTCCATTGCAGGGCATATATAGACACAAACAAAGACATGTACAGCCTTACACCAAGGCTGATTTACCCAGAACCAAATTAACCTACCAGTAAGTTTTCGGTCTGTGGAAGAAAACCAGAGGACCCAGTTCATACAAGAAGAACATACAAACTCTGAACAGATAGCACCAGAATTGAACCCATGGACCGAGCACTGTGAGGCAGCAATGCTAACCACTGCATCATGATATAGTTGCATGTTATCTAATTCTAAATAAAATACACATATGTTAAATACAAATCATTCATAGTGTCACCAATAGAGGGCAATGTTTCTTTAGTTCTTCCAGGACAACCTAGTGTCTTATAGAGGCAATGCATATAATTGTATACATACTTTTAAAGGAATTCAATTTAGCCTGGGAAATGTTCATGGAAACAACACATCAATTTAAACTTGAATTCTTTAGTCATATCCCAAATGAATTTTTATCTTTTGGGTTTAAAAATCAGTGTGTAGCATGAGCAGCTATGCTTCAGGGTATAATTGTTCTGTGCAACTGAATGCTTTCCAAAACATTTTGCCTGTCATAAGGGGTTCACTCATCCTGAGGGTGTGTCTGGAATGTTGGTTGACCTATTTTAAAATATACACAAGCCATGTTTATAGAGAATTGTTCTACACAGAACAATGATGTTTTATTTCAAAACATTAAAATACATAGAAGAGTTGGTTTCCTCTTATATTTACAACTGTTCTCTATTTGTAAAACTCTATTTCAGGGCAGTCACAAATATTTAGAAGGCACTATACAATATTTCTCTATACGAATTAAAGTAATGTTTTATAAATACAAACTGTGCAAAAAATTGAAATGCAATTGTTGTTTTGAAATTTAAAAAGTAATCTATTTCAACATTAATTGATAAGTAAATTAATAATTAATTTAATTAGGTCATGAACAGTTCACAGCAAAACAGAGACAGAAAGTAATCACAAGGAGAAGGGACCATAATTGTCCTAATATATATAAGACCAGAATATAACTACTGACTGCAAATATCCTGTTTCCTCTAACATTACAAGTATGACCATACTGTATATTACATATAGATCCTTAAATTAATATTGTTATTAATTTCTTTAGATATGTGATTCCATATTATAGTCCCTATTAAGAGGATTCTAAACAGTATACGATTTTTACTGCGATAAACAGCGCGAGTATTCATAGGTTAAAAAAGTAAGTGACCGAGTGAAATACTTTGATGCATAAAATATTTATAAAGAAAGTGGGATGCTGTTGTGTGTTTTTATTTAAAGTACCACTACCAGCCATATATAGTTTGTATAATACATTTATATTCCTAAATTAATATTGTTTATGACATTCAGAGACTTTATGCTCCTGTTAGTTTTATGCTCAGCTACCAAACTTTCCCTTTAGTTGTAAATTTCCATATTAATATATCATATTAAGCAGATTAAAACATGCATAGTAGAGAGATTAAAAGAACCAATCATTTTACTAACAACTAATGCACCACAAGTGCCACCTGTCAGCAGTTTGGCCAGCCAATCACAAACTGCAGTAATCTGTAGTTTCTCTATAGCACATGATTTCTCTTTTCCATTTCTCTTTAGCACATAATAGTACTTCTGCTACATAGTACTACTCCTAGCTTCCACTTCCTGGTTTTACATTATCATCTGACCAGTTGTCCTCAACCAATAATTCTGGTAACCACAGCTTTCAGGGGAATTTAGTTCTGACAAGACTCTCCATCTTGTCTACATTTACTATTACAGGTTATTAAATTAAATTAATAACTTAAATTAACTTAAATTAAGTTAAAATTAATTTAAAATTATTCCAATAGTATTTTTAAGTAAAGATTATCATATTCATTATCATATTTATTTTTCTCTGGAAAAAAGGGGGACATGTATTTCTTGTTTGCTTCAATAATAAAGTAATAAATAAAGGAAAAACTGTGAAGTACTGTATTTACTGAACTACCATCTAAGTTTATATAATATGTTGGAATTTTGGTTTGTACCTCAAACAGATCCAATAAACCTATTGAGTAAATTATGAAGTGAAATATCAAAGCATGTTTTCTCTGTTGGTGAAGCTAAAGATTCTTTCTAAGACAAAAAAGCAGATGTAACACTCACCATCTGCCAGCATTCATGTCATATTTGCATCTTAAAATTGACTAGCTCATAGTTAATTTACAATTAGCTAAGTAAAAGTATAATTTGTAAGTGTGATAAACTACTATTGCATTTGAAATGTTTTAATAAAATAAAGTCTAAAATTATGTTTAAACTTGGTTGTTAAACATTCAAATTCTTCAGACGGTTATAACTGTGATCAATTCACAAAATTGTAATCCAGAATATGAAAAAAAACAGTACAGGACTTAGCATTTATGACCAACTTTGGGCTACAGTGCTGTGAAAAAGTAATGTATTTGCCCCCTGTAAGATTTATTGCATGTTTTTAACAGTGAATATTATCTTCAACCAAAACTTTATATGAGATAAAAGGGATCCCGAGTGAACAAAAAACACAATATTTTGATACTTATTTCATTTATTTATTAAAGAAAGCCATGCAACACCCAGTGCCCCATGTGGAAAAGTAATTGACCCCCTGGACTCAGTAACTGGTTATACCACCTTTAGCAGTAATAACTGCAACCAGATGTACAAAACATGTAGGTCTGCACTAGGCCATTCCAAAACTCTGCATTTTTTGTTGTTCAACCATTCTGATGTTGTAAGGAATTCCCATTGAAGAGATATGTGGATCCTATGCAGACGCAGGAGTAGGCAATGTCGAGGCAGGCAAACAATTCGGAACGTCAGGCGAGATCATGGTCAAAAAGGAGAAAGGTGGTTCAAAATCCAGGAAGTACAAATAGGGGCAAACAATCCGAATCGAAAGGCAAGGTCCAAGGTCGAGAGGCAAAAGGGGAGTCCAGTATCTAGGAGAACGCGAAGTACAGAATAAATAACAGGTAGAGCTCTCAAAGAATAGACTCAATACAGAGCAGCAAGAAGCGGATTTGAATGGCTTAAATACTGCAGCCTGCCGCACGGTAGGGTGTCTGGTGCTGAGTTAACATATGTGGTGGCGTTTGTAATTATCGCTTCGCTGCTGGCACTAGTTAGCTCTCTTGGGGGCTGGTCTGGGCAGGTTGGCGGTCGTGACAGATGTAGACTTGCTCGGGTGTTTTGGATCATTTTTTGCTGCATGACCCAACTGCACTGTAGAATTCTCTGGTAAAAATGCAGAATGCATAAATCCTTCCATGATGTCAGGTTATCCAGGTCATGATGCAACAAAGCATCCCTAAACCATGATACTACCACCACCACGCTTGACAGTTTGCTTGGCCCATATCAGCCAACAAGTTCTACTTTTGACTCATCTATTTATAGAACATCTCTAGAACAATTTTATGCCTTGCTCCTGGAGAGACAGCCACTACTTGGCAGGACAGCCACTACTGTCTTTTCACTAATCATTACTGTCTCCATTTCAACAATATGGCTCTGTCTGTGGTTTGGTGGATTCCCAAAACCTTGGAAAAGGCTTTGTAACCTTTTCCAGACTGATGGACATCAACTTTTTTTTCCAGAGGTTTTCAGGCATTTCTTTTGATCCTGGCATGATGTGCATCTCGAAACTGTGTGGTAACAGCTTCATTCTGATGGTAAACCCCAGAGTTAGTCAGATTTATGTTGGGCATGGCTGGTGTAAAACAGACCTGTTTGTTAATCGAAGTATTCAAACAGCTGACCCTAATTATGCCTTTAATTGGGTTGAGTTCACTAGGGAGGCAATAACTTTTTCATACCTGAGGATTGCATGCTTGATTTCCTAGAACTCCAAACAAATGAAAGAAGCACCAAACTTTGGTATAATTTTTCTCTCAGACTCTGCTCTAAATATTACTACAATCCATGAAAAAACTGACCAAATTCACTGTTAAAGGATTTTTTTTGTGATTTTACTGGCACAATGTTTGGTTACATTTTGTTACAATTCAATAGTTTATCTAGGTTAATGAGCTGAAATAGGACAAGTAGGTGCACAAGGTAGTGACTGCTTAGTTAGTGCTAGTCACACAAAAAGGAGTGAAACTTGATTTGTTCCTTCTGTAGAGGCTACTGTTGAATAATGCTGAACTACTTAGCTACAGTACTTAAGTCAATTTTTTCAAGATCTGTAAATTACTTAAATATTTAATTTTCGGGATACTTTAACTTTTACTCAAGTGTGATGATTTAGAAAAAAACGTTACTTTTACTCCTCTAGATTTTCCAGAATCATCTTCATTCCTCCTTCCTTCTGCGATACCGTCATTTACGCAAGATAGGATTCTAGGTTAAAGCAGAGGTGCTTATGCAAGCAAAAAATGTTTACTTCTGAGCTTCTGTGATGTTCCATTCTGAAGCCCAACCACAGACCTTGGTGTTTTCTAAAATAACCATTCAGCAAACACACCGATACTGGTAGTACAGGAGCCCACATGTACCGTAAAACATGGATGTTGAGCAAGAATAATTCCTTATGAAGAATAATGGAAATCGAATTAATGGGGACTGGGAGGACATAAATATTCCTTTGAGGCTCATGTGTGATACATTTCTCCATAAGAATCACAGCATTTCAACAGTAATAGGGACCAGGAAATGACAACTTATTTTCATATTTATATTCACATTTTTTATATTAACAATGCTGGAATGACCTGTTGAGCACTTAAATGTAATTTAACCTTGTTTGAAACATTTTAGAAATACTCCAAATTTGAAAAATTAACAATTGCGTGTGTTTTGAGTGATGAACAAAATTTTTAAAACTTTACATTTATGTACACATTTAACTTATAGTTTTATTTTTTTTTAATAGTGCAGGTGTGTTGTACAGTGCAGGTGAAGGTGAAAGCAATGCTAAACTATTTAAATTTAACTTTTACATATATTATAAACTATTCCTCCTTAGTACTTCATAAAGTTGAATTAAATATTGTACATGTGATTAGCAGGGAAATCTTATATTGTATAGAGTAAAATTATTTTAAAATTTATCTAACAACATTGTGCTTCTTGACATGTTTGAACTTTGTTAGGGTGTTTAGACGATGTAAAGTAGGAGCATAGAAAAATGAAAAAAAAATCTATATACATTTAAAACAAATGTGGTTATGAAATACAGTAATATTGTATACCTTTATATAATACAAAACAATGGTTTTACTAGAAATTTGCTATTTTATAAGGTGCATTTTACATTAAAGTTGGGGAATTTATGTCCATTTTTGTTCTATAGCTAACTGATTTAATTGAAATTGACAATCACCATCATACAAAAACTCAAGAAACTTCAATTTAAACCATAACTTCATAAGGATCCTAGACTTTTTAACATAATGATCTCAACTGGTCTGACAGCAGGTCTCAGTACACTTCCACTGGATAACCAAAGGGCTTTGTGCTGTTCCCTCTACTGCACATTTATACAAATGGCCAACAGAGGCATTTTTTTCTTAGGAAACTGAGGTATTTCAAGAAATATAGAACTATTTTCACACTTTTTCTTTAAGTTATGTATTGAAAGTATTGAGTATCGACAAGAGATTATACTTTTGTACTTTTACTTGAGTTGTTTTCTCAAACTGAAAATTGTACTTTACTGAATTACTTATTTTTGTAACAGGTAACAATACATTTACTCAAGTAACATATTTGAGTACTTCTTACACCCCTGATTCAGGTATGTTGATGATAGCCCAATGATATTGGTCTCATGATCAAGTGGATGCAGGGTGGTAGCTAGCTGGTTGCAAAGTCCTACTGCAGGCTAGACCTCAAGCAGAAATCTTTACATATGGATTCACTGTTTAACTTGGTGCCTCTGGAAAACATTTAAGTCCTGTAGAGGCAAGGCTTATTAAAAATACAGGAATTACGTTTGCTGCTCCCTTGCCAGTCCCTCTCTCCTTCATCTCAGTGGTGCTGGATACAGAGAGGCCATTCCATTTGGTTCACATTTAAGGTGTTTCTCTAGCTGACAGAGTTTCCTGATAAGGAGCAGCTCCCAAGGCTGAGATTCACCAGCCACCCTAGTAAATGGTCATCTCTGACGCCTTACTGTCTGGGAGATTCCATGGCAGAGTCTCATCCCAAGGTTTACAACCCTAAGGTCAGAGTGCATTGTTACTCATCCTCCACCTCAATCAGCTAATCAGGAACTGGTAGGACAGGGTAACCCCATGTGGGTCTCGAATGCCCGCGGAACTTTAAACCAATGAACGACTGTAGTTCCTCCAGATAAAACAGGCAGCACAGGGCCCAGAAGAGGCCCCTCCAGGACATTCTCAGATCGGAACTGTCGACAGCTGAATCTCAGGATTCAGGACAAGTGCTACATCGAGAACGAACCGGTCTTCTTGTCTAAAGGGTGTGACTTGCTTGGACCGGCAGTCACTTTTCATGTGCACAAACTCTTGCTAGTTCAGCCAAGACTAACTAGCTGGTCTTCAGAGAGCCCACTGCCAGCATGCCACAGCAGGAATCTCTCTCCTTCTCCCCCACCTTACAGATTGGACGCAGCAACAGCCTGTCGCTGTTCCTTTGTGTTCGCAGGAGATCTGAATCCACATAGATTGGATGAGTATTCAACATTCTGCATTACAGCTCGAGAATTCAATTGTTACCTCAACCCCAGCTGATATCAATTTAATTTCTATGAGTGATGTACTTGCCTTTGAGTATCTAGTGTAGAAGTTGTAATCAAAGTTCATTAACGAAACGGTTTAAATGAATGGTATACTGAATGTATGTCCCTCTTGGTATTTGTAACTCTTCATTATTAAATATATACCTTTTGTATTATGCTAACCCTCACCATACGATCTGTTATGTTTATATGCACATTTTATATATTAAAAAAATGTATTCTCGTGTATTAGTATCCGTGTGTTTGAGTTGCTGAGTTAGCCTGCAAGGTCGGTTTTCTAATAGCCATCAAAGAATCATTTTGTGACTTACTGCTACAATTAATAATTGTCCCAGTAAATGCACAAAACCCCTACAGTCCCAAAGTTTAGAAAACAAGTGTGGCAGGCAGGTGGTTGGGTTATCAGTCAGCTAAGTTGATTCAGCAGAAAGAAGCTGGTGATGCAGTGATACACACCATTTTTTAGGTTATTCTGTGGCTGAGATCATAAAGAAGGGCCTCTCTGGTGTTTCACAGTAACCCCTCTTCAGAGGTGCATCAATGAACATTGCTGCTACACTGTGATAAATGTGCAAGTATGTAGAAAATCAGATACTACTGATACTTTTTCACAGCACTATATCTGTTTCAGGGATGTGGGAAGTCTGAGTGACTCTGTTTCTTCTCTGTTCCTTGTCTTAGGACTTGTTTTAGGACTCAATTTCCAGAGTTTTGTGTTAGGCATCCTATGCACCCACACAATTTCATTTTAAGCCAAATTCCCACTGACCATATGTCACTGGCCGTGTGACTGTTTGGCTTCATTAACAAGCACTCCAACAGCAGTCTTCTAATATTATTAACAGACATTTGTAAAGGCTTATAAGCTTTTTATACATTCTTTGCAACACCTCATGAAGTTTGAACCTATTCATGCTTATCAATGCAAAATCATGTTGCAGTAAACTATTAATAGACATTAATAAAGCTCTTGTTCCCAGCGTGTTCATGTTTTTGCAGTACACCATGTAAAGTTTGAACCTATTCATGCTTATTAATGCAAAATAATGCTGCAGTAAACTATTAATAGACATTAATAATGCTTTGGTAAACCACACATTAAATGTGCCAATAATACAGACCACATTTTCATAACAAGATTATTTTAATTACAATAATTGTAACCACTGTATTAGTTATAAACATATTTTGCAAATACAAGTACAAAAACAGAATTCTTAACAACTTTACAGTATGTTAATGAAAATATATTTTACACAGAAATTAAATTTAACAAATACCCTATATTTTCAATAACAACACTGAGTCATGCTAACAAAATAAACATTACTATGAATATAGGAAAAAGAGATACAATTAAATAAGAAAGTTGGTTAACAAATATAAAAACTGAAAGACTGGAAAAATCTTCCTACAGGAAAGGTGAGCTTAATAATTTCACAGCCATGAAAAATTTACAATGCTTCAGATTTCCTTTTGTTGCCACCTGTGTACAGGTTATTTTTGTACAGATCTCAAAAGTGGCATAAAATGGGAAAAACTTTGAGAAACAATAACAAGATAAATTAAAATTTACATGCAGTGAAACACCTTTAACATTTGACCTAATTCAACACTTAATAGCAAGTATTCTTCTTCAGAGGAAGCAACTTGCTTCCATTTTAATGTGTTCAATTTTGGATTTTATTTCACTATCTATTGCTGCTAACAGAGCTTTCAAAATCAAGCAGCTTTGTCCTTCCGATTTGAGACTGTAAAACCTCATTGTATTTCTCAGGTGAACTAATTGATAGCTCTGCAATGGCAGCTGTTGAAACAATTGTGTTCCTGTCCACATTCATTACCTGAAATGTTTTCTTCATTATCCCCTTTCTTCTGAATAATTTCAGCACCTTCTTGTATCGTGGCACAACACTGGAAGGAACACTTACTGCAACACAAAGTTGAGTTGAGGTATTTACCGAGTAGGGTTGAGAAACCTTGCACAGAGAAAAACAATTAATTCATAAAGGAATTCTATCTAGTAGGTTTCTGTCATGATTGGTTCTCAGATGCAACACTGTTACTGCAACCAAAAACAAATTTGTCTTCTTTCCATAACTTTCACTCATATTCAGAATGATCCAAAAATCACTTATCTTTAATTAATTTTGACTGTTTTAATTGAAGACTATGTTACAGGCACTGACAGAATTATCATGTAACAGGTTCAGGAAGTCCCTCTAGAGGTCCTAGTTGAGGTTTTTAAATGATTCCTAATAAAACAGCTACTGGTGTTTTGTAATCCACCATAAATGGAAAAAAATACAAATACAGTGAAAAATAGAAAAGCACACATTAGCCAGCAAAGCCCCCATCTGTTTTAGTGTCTATGTGTTTCTCTTAGGAGGTTGGGAGCCAAGATATCATCAGATAGGTGTGGTATTCAATGTGAGGGGTCAACTGAAATATTGCCATTTTAGTGTAAAGATAATAAGCTGCCACCTCCACATGCTGGTCAATGATTCAATTATCCTTGCCCAGGGAAATGACACTTACACTTCTAGTAAAAAAAAATATGTCAAGTCATGTACAAAACAAACTCATTTTTTGTATATAGCAGCCACATTAGTATTTACCTCTCTTACTGCCTCTATGAACTTCACTCTTCTTCCTTTTCTTCCTAATTCTAATTTTCTTGTGAAAGGAACCAGAAGAGAATTCAGATAGAAAAGAACTTGATGCATCTTCATCTTCTGATAAGATGTGTCTTCATCTTCTTTTTCTTGTTGTAAAAAGAAACACGTTATTTAAAGATATTAAATATATTACACGTAATAAATATACAAAAGACAAATGCTGATTGAAATTCAAATTAAATCTAAATTGTGATGCATTTATTGAAACAGACTTTACAATGCAATTGCACATTGTTTATGTATGTCTTACAACTGTATTAATAGGTATTCCATGCTGAAAAAAACAATGTAGCACTTGTCCTGAAACAAAAAAAGGAAAACAACATTTTGGCCATGGAGCCTTCATCAGGATTGAGAAAGACAGGGCAGTAAGCAAAGGTAATGTAGTGGGAGACCTAAAGCTGGGAGAATGGAGGAGCGAGGGGCGGCAGCAGGGGACAGAAAGAGAGGCCAATCAAGAGGTGTGAAGTCAGGATAGGCGTGGAGAGTTGTGAAATGAAACCTGCAATGAATAGAGAGAATTTAGAAGAAATGTAGTCTGTCATTAAGAGAAGGGGGAAGTTGTGATCCTAGCTGCAGGATACTTTTAGTTTCTGTAGTGTTTCTGATGTATGAGTTCGCAAAACTGTCTTTGAAAACACAGACGGAAAGATTAGAGTGGTCATGGCCATCATAGGTGAAATGAGAGACAATGGGCTTGGAGAGATCTTTAATCTTCACAGCCCTAACATGTTCTCTGAAGAGGTCTCCGAGTCTCCTTCCTGTTTCTCCAAAGTACATGGCTGGGCATTTACTGCAAGAGACAGTAAATAAGGTTGCTGGAGATACAAGATGTCATCTGGGTGATCCGGATTTGTCCTGAGAGGCCTTGAATAAGTGTGGTGTTAGATGTGTACTTGCAAGTGATACAGCAAGCTCTGTTGCAAGGGAAAGTGCCTGGTGTGGATGGTTGCTGAGGGCGGTCAAGGGAATTGTGAACAAGAAGGTTGCACAGATTAGGTGGTCGGCGATATGAGATGATGGGGCAGTCAGAAAAGAGGGCCCCAATTGAGGGATCAACCTGTAGGATGGAAAAGTTGTCGTTAATAGTCCTGGGGATAGGAAGTGTGTTGGGGTGGTAGGGAAGCACCAAAGGAATGCAGTTGTTACGGCGATAGTTCCTGATTGAGTTGATAGTCTGAGGGGTGTTTTTGGCTCGGGTAAGGGCCCTGTCAATAATACTGCTGGGGTATCCTCTGTTGATTAAAAAGGAGTACATTTTGAGGACTTGGTTCTGGAAGTCGATGTCGTCACTGCATAATTGTCGTAGCCGAAGGAACTGTGAAAAAGGGAGAGAGTTTTTAGTGTGTTTGGGGTGAAATAAGCTATATAGGAGATAGCTGAGTGAATCCGTGGGTTTGAAATAGACTGAAGTGGAGAGTCTGGGGTAGTTGATGGAGAAGTTGATGTCTAGAAACGGAAGAGTAGTGGGAGATATGTTAACTGTATATTTGAGGGATGGGTGGAAGTTGGTGAAATAATGCAGAAAGCGCTCAAGCTGGTCATTAGAGCATGTGGCGGCACCGACGCAGTCATCAATGTATCACTTCTAGAGGTCAGGGACATAGCCAGTGTAGGAAGTGAAGAAGCGTTCTTCTACCCAGCCAACAAAAATATTGGCATAGCTGGGTCCCATTCTGATGCCCATGGCAACTCCACTCACCTGTTGGTAGAAAAGGTTATTGAATGAGAATGCATTCAGTGTGAGTACCAATTCTGCAAGGCGTACCAGGGTGTGAGTGGGTGGATCAAGCACTGTACGTTTGTCCAGTGTGTGCTTGAGGGCTGTAAGGCCGTCATTATGGGGAATGACGGTGTAAAGAGATGTGATGTCCATGGTAAAAATGTAGCATTTGGGGCCCTGAAATTGGAAATCATTAAAAAGTTGCAGCATGTGGTTGGTGTCCTTGATGTGTGAGGGAAGACCTTCAACCAGCAGTCTCATGAGGCTGTCAAGAAAGGCCGAGATGTAAGTAGTCGGACAGTTGAATGCTGATACAATGGGGCTTCCAGGGGTGTCCGGTTTGTGGATTTTGGGGAGGAGGTAAAATTGAGATACCTGTGGATGTTCAATGATGAGCCGATTCGCCTCCTGGGGGAGCTCCTTACTGCTGAAAAGAAGGGAGATGGTGGATACCACTTCCTTTTGGTAGTCAGTGGTAGGGTCCTGTTGGAGAGGGAGGTAGGCAGAAGTGTCAGTTAGTTGTCTAGAGGCTTCAAAGATATATAGGTCCTTACGCCACACCACAGCAGCGCCTCCTTTGTCCGCTGGTTTGATGACGATATCATCTCTGTTGCGGAGAGACAGGAGTGCCTGAATTTCTCCTTGGGTGAGGTTGGACCTGTGTTTACTGGGCATAGAGAGTGTCTTGGGAGCTTGATTGGTGCATTGGTTAATGAAATAATCGACTGGTGGAAAACGGCCAGAGGGGGAAGTCCAACAGCTCTGTTTAGGATTAATGTTGTTAATGACATCAATAACCGGATTGTTGTCAGCTGCCTGTGAAGAGGAATCGTCAGCAAAATGTGCTCTGAGACGGATCCTGGGGTAAAAGCGGTAAAGGTTGACATTTGTCTGGGGGATGTCCAGCTTCCTGGGAACTGGTACAAAACTGAGCCCTTTGCTGAGGAGGGATCGCTCATCCCATGAAAGGGAAAGGTCAGAAGGTATAGTGACAACAAGGTTAGGATTGGTGAAGGTGTTTGGGGTGTTGATGGTTTTCTTCTGTAGAAGATGACTGAGTTTTTTGTCCTTCTCTGTAGTGAGAAACTGGTAGAGTTTAGAGTTGAGAGATTTAATGAGATTAATTATAAAGGGAAGATGATCAGCTGTCAGTTGTAGAAATTCCTTAGCTTCTTTGATGCTATTGTCTGAAAGGATAATGTTTTTTGAGGGAGAAACTGGTAGAAAGCATTAGTTTCCTAGAAAATTGTGTTAGAAGTCTTTGAGTGTTACTCTGGGTGGCATCGGAGTCAAAAGAAAAGGTATTAAATTTCAGGCAAAATTCTTTAGGGATGATATTATGTTGACGACATCTGTAAAGGAATAGAAGGTGGTTAGAAAGCCTGGTCTTGGAACAGATAGCTGTGAAGAGACTGAATGCTGGTTTAGTGAGAGAAGTGGGAAAGTGGCCCAGGGAAGAAGAAACAGTATGACAAAGAGATCTAGAAAAAGATTTGGAGGAAGGCATAGTAGGTTGCAGCAGGTGTAGGCTGTAGTAGTTCAGGTGGGTAGCTGCATCAGCATGCCCAGCCATCTACATTGGAGAAACAGGAAGGAGACTCGGAGACCGCTTCAGAGAACATATTAGGGCTGTGAAGATTAAAGATCTCTCCAAGCCCATTGTCTCTCATTTCACCTCTGACCACTCTAATCTTTCCGTCTGTGTTCTCAAAGACGGTATTCCGAACTCATACATCAGAAAGACTACTGAAACCAAAATTATCCTGCAGCTAGGATCACAACTTCCCCCTTCTCTTAACGACAGACTACTTTTCTTCTAAATTCTCTCTATTCATTGCAGGTTTCATTTCACACCTCTCTACACCTATCCTGACTTCACACCTCTTGATTGGCCTCTCTTTCTGTCCTCTGCTCCCGCCCCTCGTTCCTCCTCTCTCCCAGCTTTTGTTCTCCCACTACATTACCTTTGCTTACTACCCTGTCTTCCTCACACCTGATGAAGGCTCCACGACCAAAACATTGTTTTTTTCTTTCTTCTTTCAGCATGGAATAAACCTATTACTTGTTCCTTTGCAGCCTACGCATGCTGATGCAGCTACCTACCTTAAATAGGTATTTGTGGTAAAGTCTTGTCCTCATCAGCTACTGGCATGGTACAGTAATAATAACCTTACCTACATGACCTAGAAAAAAGCCTTACTTACATTCCATCAACTGGTTTCTTAGAAAACCACATTCGGCAGTCAGTTCTTTATGCTTTTCTTCTGGCCACTGAAATTAAAAATTTAGACTTTCCAGTCGTGCCTTGTATCTTTCAACTGCTAATAGTGCCGTGGAATAGAATCACAACCTTTTCTCCCTAAATAAATTAGAGAAAGAGATTAAGTGAGCATGTTTTCTGAATAAGCAACACCAAAAATAATGAAGTACATACACCACAAACATAAGTATGCTGTTAACCTTTATCAATGGTCCATCAACATGCTTTTAGCTACTCCATACAGAATACTTTACTTTGTCCTTTTAAGTTGTAATGTTTTTAATTTTATTGGGGGAGGGTCATGGGGGAAATTCCAATTTCATGCATAGGGTACAGTGAAACCAACGGGATTTAGGGGAGAAAATAGAACGTATTACACTTCAAACATGCTCATCCTAGTTAAAAAAAACATCTTTCTTGAATTAAACAGCTGTAAGGAGTGATTCTCAGAGTCTAATTTGTCATTAAAACAATAATTGCCATTACAAGTCCCAAGTAGATCTCTGTAGATCTATTTAGATCTCTATGTGATCTCTACAGTTCATCATTAATACAGCTTTTATAAACCCCTAATATTGTAACCTTATTGTATAGTGCTACCAACATGATTATACTCAAGTTTAACTCTTGGTCAGTTCCTCATTTCCAGTGAGCAGAGACTTATCTGTAAGTTTTGATTTTAGTTACCTCCACCTACATCTACCTGGACCCAACTTTGAAGTGTGACAGTCAGCAATATCCCAGTCACTCCACAAAATATGTTGTTGATATATCAGTGGTACTTGCACCATTGAAAAAAATATATTTTCATTTTATTTTTCTTTCTTGATTTTCACAAGGCTCCTGGCATTCAAAGTGTTAAATCACTCCATAACCTGATCCCAATCACCTCCCTAATTAATGAGGTGGTTTAGTACTTGAGCAGCAATGAATGAAATGTGAGTGTATAATTGTCTGACATGAATAATCATTTAATCAATCCAATAATGCTATATGAGCCTAAGAAAGTTTTCACAATGTCAGATGTGAAATAAAGAAGCTAGGGTATCCACTTCAACAACATGGCTGTGTACTTTTTTTTGTACTCTTCAGTCCTAACATTATATGTCCCTACCTGCTATCTGAAACAAATTCAGAGAACAGGAAGAAGACAACGTTCTTAGCTTCCTTGGTCTCCACTGGTCAAAGCTTATATATCTTATTTCTTGACAGATATTCCAGATTGCTCTATACCCCCCCCCCCCCCCCCACTTATCTAATGTATCAGCTGTGACTGTGTAGTAATTAATTGGTGTCCAATAAAAGTCTGCATCTGTGATGATATTCATCTGACTCGCTGTTTGCATAGGAAGGCTTGAAAACATTGATAAGTGAGGGGGCAGTCATAAAGAAAACACAAAACATTGGTCATTATATGCATTAGCAAAGTAAACATAGCCCCTAAATCACAGCCCTACTCCCACTGTTGTCACCCCATGAGACAAATAAGTGTGGTAAGTGATTGCAGCACTTCAAATTTTCACACAGCTGTCTGACATATTTTGTTTCCACTCTACAATTCTCTGCTGTCAAATTAAGTCACATAAGACTCATCATCAGTGTTTCTATCCTGCATCTAATCCTTTATCTTGTTATATAATAGGACATGTGATACTGGGTATAACAGTACAGAGTGATCTGCATTTTGTCTTTATTATCTTCAAATTGCATTATTATATCAATTAACTATATCACTTTTACTGTTGACTATGCCATTTAGCAGTGTATGCTATTTTTGCCTAATCAATCTTAATCATTTGAAATATTATTTAAATACTTTAATCACTTTTTTTTGTCATGGTGTTCTTTGACTGTGTGCTTTATATTTATTAAACAAACAGTATAATATAAATAATAAGTTAAGTAATAAGAAGTACAAAGCTGTTTTTTCAGTGTTTTTTGTTTCTCTTATTCTGGTATCAGAAATATTATTTAATGTTAAAAATGGTATGAAAAAAGGAATTATGCTCCTGGGAGATTCAGTTTAGCTGTGGTAACACCTTGAAAAGTCTAAAATAATCAGTGCAATCTAGATAGCAGCTGCGGTGCTTCTCTTCTTTTTGTAACGTAATGTCAGTACAACAGTCATTTTCAATTTGCCCTCTATTATGTGATTCTAATCCTCCCTAGAGATTTCTTTATAAAACCTTTTTTTTTCCTCCTTAAGAATTAAGATGATCATGTTACCATTGAAAACTATATATGAAGGTAAGAAAGGCCACAAAAAAGATGGGGTATTCAGAGAATCTTGTGCATACAGGAGTAAATACCTTTTAAGAGTTCAATTTTATTCTTTAAGGATACTATGGAGTCAGTTTCAACTGCATAATGGGGGTTGGTTGGAAGGTTGTTCTTAACACTCACAATCCTCTGTATAAACAAATGTATATTTGTCTTAACCATCACTATAACTTCCACTTGTATCCTCATCAAGGTTGAATTGGTCACTGCCTTTCAAGATTTTGAATACATGAATATAGAGATGCAGCCATTCAAAATGCACAGTACAGATGCAGCCATTCAAAGTGCGCGGTACAGACACCGCGGTACAGATACCGCAGGTATGATGACACGGGATACCGCGGTGCGTGATTGGTTGACCGACAGGGGCACTCGTGGTCCGCTGGTCTGTCGTAGAAAGACTTACTGTAAACGTCTTTACTGTGCCCGTTGTAGATATTGAATTTTACCACTGAAGGGAAATCTTAGTAGCTGAGCATAAAAAGAATAGGAGCATACTGTAACGCGTGTGAAGGCCATAAACGATATTCATTTTGGAACGTAAACATACAGTATATAGCTGGTCTTGGTACTTTAAAGAAAAAAATACACACCGGTATTCCATTTCTCCCTAAACATTGTAAGCTTCGAAGTCTTTAACTAACGTGATACCGGAGTCAACAAGCATACTTTTAGAATTTGATTAAAAGGGAATATAATATGGAATCACGTATCTAAAGAATTTAATAACGGTGATTATATCCGTGTACTGCGGCAGGGCTGTGTAGGGCTGTTTCGCCTGCCTGATCATACGAGCTCTCTTGTAGCCTACTGGTCTAGGTGCGTGACTACCAACTGGCAGGTTGTGTGTTCGAATCCAGCTGGTGCTGAACTTTTATTTTAACAAACATTTCTTCGAAAAAATAGGTAAGCGATATTATGGACAATCAGTTGACTTTTATATTTCAAAATATCGCAACATGATCGATATTTGCGATATTTTGAACATATCTTCCCTTCTGACAGCGGTTCCTGCTTCTATTGTGTGTGTGTGTGCAACAGTAAATTTTTATAGAGAAATGGAGGCTGGACAGTATGCGTTACAATATAAACATTTATATTGATTTAAATCGTGTTCTGATTTAAATCGCAAACGCGTGTTTAATTATGTGTTTTTAATCATAATCAGGCTAATGCATTTCTACATTTTCTGTATGAACCAGCTTAGAGGTTCATACAGAAAGACAGCTTGTGTTTAAATTGAGTGTAAGGTAATTTATGCTTCTAAAGTCATGGTCAGTATTATTGTACTGTGCTGTACTGTGTCACATTATTTTATAGCGTTTTTATTGCGTTATTAAATCCGGTGGCGCTGTGTTAGTTTCCTGACTCACATTATTTAAACTACCACATTGATCATTCATCTCTAAATAAACTTTATTTTATATAGCGTTTTAAGCGATTAGGTAATTAGATTGCTCATAAACCTAATCGCTTTTTCTACATAAACACAGCGTGATTGCTCTCTGAAAATGCTTTTCCTTTATTTTTAAAGTAGGCTCAGATTTCAACTATAGATCGTATTATTATAAACTTTCTTGGAAAAATGTATTTTATGTAAACCATGTTTGCTATTAATTCATTTAGGGCTAAAATACGTTCATTGTCTTCCAATCGAGTCGAGTTGACATTGGAAGCCTGCCACACCCGGACTGTTAAACCAACGCATTAGCACGTCAAAGCCCATTGAGCCAGTATTGGCTTTAGTATCCCCCCCTTCTCCCCTCAATTCAATTCAATTCAAGGTGTTTTATTTGCATGACAGATGGGTACAAGCAGTGTTGGGTATGTATATTGTAACGCTTACGGCAGACAGGCACTGTGTAAGAGCCGGCGCACCAGAGCAGCGCACCGAGGGAGCGTCTGCATTTCTAACTTAGTTTTTAAAATTAGTCAAGCAATATGAAGCATCTCCTTTTACTTAGTGCCTGAGCATAAAAAGAATAGGAGCATACTGCAACGCGTGTGAAGGCCATAAACAATATTAATTTTGGAACATAAACATACAGTATATGGCTGGTCTTGGTACTTTAAAGAAAAAAATACACACCAGTATTCCATTTCTCCCTAAACATTTTAAGCATCGAAGTCTTTAACTAACACGATACCGGAGTCAACAAGCATACTTTTAGAATTTGATTAAAAGGGAATATAATATGGAATCGCGTATCTCAAGAAATTAATAACGATATAATTATATTCATGTTGCAAAAGAACTGCAACGGACATAAAAACTCCCTTGCTTTTAACAGAGCGTTCCATAATTTCTAACTACGAAAATGCCAGGTGAAAGGATTTGTAAACATATTTTGTTAAAGCGAGTCAGTTTTTTCCACAACACATAAAAGACATTTTTCCAAGAAAGTTTAGCCTTTGTCACTAATGAAACCACTAAATAAAGACATAAATATAGAAATCTTAAGATTTGTTCTATTTAATGTTGGTAGCAGGATGAACTGTCAGAGTGTATATTTTGTCGCAGAGTTGCTGCAAGATGTTAACAGTGAAAAAGGTATTTAGAAATGAGTTATTTCAAGATGAAAAATTTCAGAATAATTGCAAATCTAGCAGGATAGAGAAAGCACAGAAAACTGGCAGTTAGATTGATCAGATTAGTATGAAAAGTCATTTAGCAAAGGGAATTAGAAGAGTGACAAACTAGTATACTTTAGATCTTTTTTTCTGAACCAGGGACAATCTGATCATGTTTCCCTATAACAATAATAAAAAACTTTATTTGATATATCACCATTAAAGGTGGCATCTCAAAGCAATACAGTAGATGTAAAAACAGATAAAAGGACCACAGATTACAAAGTAAATGCATATAAGAAAGACAAGCAGTTAGAGGTGCTACCAAAATTAGAAAATGAAGCAGATACAGACACTAAGTCTTCTGAAAAGAAAGGTTCTGAGGTTAGATTTAAACTGGCCTTGGTGTGTGTGTGTTTGTGTCTGTCTGTCCTGTGATGGACTGGCGCTATGTCCAGGGTGTATTCTGCCTTGTGTCCGTCGCTTACTGGGATAGGCTCCAAATCCTCTGTACTGGATAAAGAGATTAGAAATGGATGGAAGTAAAGGCACTGTGTGGATGGAACTATACACAGTGTTAGACAGCATCTCACTGAGAATAAAACATTTTATACTGCTGGCTTAAGGAAACAGCCTTTCCACCTCTCTTGCACATCAGTATCCATACCTAGTTATTTAAACAAATTGCCTCTAATTATAAACATCTTAATATGCTGGCTCTGTGGATCCGCATCAGCTATGTTTGCCCATTCCTTCAATTCATGTGCATCCAACACACAGTTCAATGCTAGCAACTACACAAAATCTAAAATATGAGCTCTACTTGCCACTTACAGTACCAACAGTACCAGCTAACTTTAGTAGTGACATTTTCATGGATCTTTTTAACAATAAAATTTACAACATCAGACTTCAGACACAATTAAACAGGCCTCAAAAAAGTCTGGTACAAACATTTTCAGCATGGAATAAACCGTTACTTTAATGGTATAAACCTTAAATGGATTCATATTCTCAATAAGATTTGGTGCTCAGTAACATGACTTAGAAAATGACAGAAGACATACGTATCATGCTTATCCTTCTATTTTTCATAATCGTAAACTCCTTAAGGCAGTTACATTTTCTCTGTTCTGACCTGGAGTTACAGAGAAATTTAAATTCTAATAAGAGATTTGTAATGAGGAAAGTCATACCAATCACTCATACAGTACCAGGATTTGCAATTACAATACAAATACTTTTTTTCTGTATGTGTTTATTTTGCAGTTTGAGTCTATGGCATTCCTTTGGGGGTCTATACTCCAAGGCATGACTTTTTTATGTATAAACATCAGTATTTACTGCTATTAATTACTGTACGATTTATAGTTGAAATCTGAGCCTAGATATAAAGTTAGATATAAAGTTAAAATCTCGACAAAGCAATGTAGGAAATACAGAGAAAATAAATCCTTTCTGACATCTAAAATCAGTTTCGATCAAGGTCTCTAAAACGAACAAGAAAAAGAAGATTTTCGGAGGGCAATTACGCTGTGTTTATATAGAATAAGTGATTTATGAGCAATCTAATTTCTTGTTCGTTTAAAACAGTGAAATGTCAGCTGTAAAAGATCGCACCAGAAACAGCACTCTCTCTGCCTGTCATAGACGTTCAGGAAAGGCTGAATGAAGTCATGTCAAGTACAATAATTCGGAGATCAATAATAACAGTTGTAGGACAGTATATAAGGAGGATAAGGATTTTGAAGTTGACTCGAAATCTGATAGGTAACCAGTGCAAGGACTTGAAAACAGGTGTAATGCATCCCTGATAGGATTCTTGCTGTCATATTCTGAACATATTGAAGATTGCTCAGTGTGGATTTAATTTCCTCAGTGAACAGGATGTGCATTTATTAATTCTAGAAAAAAACTAGATTTCTCTAGTTCTTAGTTTCTCTAGTTCCCTTTAAAATAAACTATTATTCCACAATGCAGAGTATTACATGGCCAGTATTTACACATGATATTTGTGATTTAAAGAAATTAACACAAGCAGCTTTTGGAGATTTAAGTGTTGGCTGAGTTATTGCAGGATAAAAGACTAGAGATGTTGGCAAGAAGAAGATAGTTTGGGGAAAGCTGAGGAATACACTTATAACAAGAACACTTCCTAATGGGGTTAGGCATACTTTTGATGAAGATGATGAAGTTAACAGACTATATGTTTACATAGATACTGAAATAAGGATTGTATTTTAGATTATGTGTAGTTGCTGGCATTGAACTGTGTGTTGGATGCACATGAATTGAAGGAATGGGCAAACATAGCTGATGCGGATCCACAGAGCCAGCATATTAAGATGTATATAATTAGAGGCAAGTTGTTTAAATAACTAGGTATGGATACTGATGTGCAAGAGAGGTGGAAAGGCTGTTTCCTTAAGCCAGCAGTATAAAATATTTTATTCTCAGTGAGATGCTGCCATTTCATAGTGGGTTTCTAACACTGTGTATAGTTCCATCCACACAGTGCCTTTACTTCCATTTCTAATCTCTTTATCCAGTACAGAGGATTTGGAGCCTATCCCAGTAAGCAACGGACACAAGGCAGAATACACCCTGGACATAGCGCCAGTCCATCACAGGACAGACAGACACAAACACACACACACCAGGGCCAGTTTTCCCATAAACCAATTAACTTACCAGTATGTTTTGGAGTGCGAGAGGGAGTCATATCACACATATGGAGAAAAACCATGTAACCCAGAGAGAACATGTAAACCCCACACACACAGGATGGCAGGAATTGAACCTAGGACCCCAGTGCTGCAAGATAACAATGCTAACCACTTTGCCACCATTATAAATGGATGGATATCTTAGTTATCTTTCTAGTTCACAGGTTTGCATGCATAATTTAATTTTGAAAGCCACTGAGACATCAGGTACTACTGTTGTATTTATGAAAAAGAAACAAAACAAAAAACATACTAACAACTGTGCCATCCTACTCCTTAGCTAATACATTTTATTATTCATAAACAGTTGACATTGTTAGCAAAATATTTTGAATTATATTTAACCCTATTTTTTCTTTAGTTTTGTATTTAACTTATTATATGATAGTCAGACTTAATGTATATTTGAACAATGAAAATATATTTTTCAAGATTTTACATTAAGCACTTAAAATTAATATGGTTAATAATAGTAAACTGTAACATGCTGTAACAAGATCGGTTAAACTGCGAAGAAAATGCTTTCAGAGAAAATGTTTCAGGTGTGAAGAACATAGATCTCCAATGCAATTTCAACCAAACCTGTTCCCACACACCCTGCCCCCACTACCATTAGAATATACACAAAGCACTCAAATCTTTCGAGCTAATGATCAGGTGACCCGAGAGAGAGCGAGAGAAACACCAAGGGGTGCGGAACCAGGGAACTATTTACATGGAAAACGGGCGATCTCCCCAGACTGTCCGCCCGTTTCACTGTTACCTGGATACCTCTTTATTTAGAACTCACAAACACTGATTTTTAGTTTAGAAGGATTCAAGTAGGGTTTTAGATGAAAGGCAGCGACCTTAATCAAGCCCATATCACAATTGAACCCATTCAGAGCCTACATTACATTTTAGCGTTTCATTCTGAGCTGAAGACCCTCACACCTGAAGAAGGGGGAGGTGTTTTTCGCTGGAAATCTCGCCTGCTTCTACTTTACAACCGGAGTGCTGGCTGTGACGAATTAAACCGGTATTACAGGTTTCAATCACAGACCATGTGACATGGGAGTCAGGAAACTAACAGCACAGTCCCAGCACGAAACGAAACTAAAACGCATACCGTTTCGCGCTTCTTATTAGTTGCTCAAAAGTAATTTGACCGTATGAAATGCATAATATAAACCTAGAAACATATACGTGAGCAGTACTTAAGCACTGTAGTATCGGTGTTAAGACATACCTCTCAAATACTGTAAATCAAGTTAAAAATATCTCAAGACAGATTCTGGTCATAATGAAACCATGTTTCGTGTATGTTTTCTTTAAAGTACCGAGACCAGCCATATACTGTATGTTTATGTTCCAAAATTAATATCGTTTATGGCCTTCACACGCGTTGCAGTATGCTCCTATTCTTTTTATGCTCAGCTACTAAGATTTCCCTTCAGTGGTAAAATTAGATATGAATAGTCAATACTTAAACGGGCACAGTTAAGACATTAAATATACATATACATACTGTATACAGTACAGTTTGCATACGGTAATATGTTTATGTTCCTAAATCAATCTCTTTTATGAGCATGTGTAAGGCATGGTGAATCGATTCTCAAAAATTACTGTACTTTGCATGATTGGAAAAAAATGCGTGATTGCGAAATGCTGTGGTGTTACTTTTACAAAGACGGTCAATGAAAAAAAGAATGTGGACCAGGGCAATACTTTGAGTTTACAGCTTGTCCAAGGTCATTTATTATTAATACTATTATTAATATCTTCGTTAAAGACTTTGATGGCTACAGCTCAAACATGAGAGGTTGAGCTTTATTAGCTCCACCTTGCGGAAATTCCGGATACTATTATTTTGCTAGCGGTATTTACCGGTAACTTGCGGTATTTACCGGTAACTTGCGGTAGACTGCGTACAGCATACCGGAAAATAATGCGGTATCGCCTGCGCATTTTGAATGGCTGCATCTGTACAAACCTGTACTGCGGGCAACTATGAGTGCACCACTGCGCCGTACCGCAGTACGTGATTGGCTGGCCAAAATGACTGACAGGGGCACTCATGGTGCATTGGTCGGTAGTGAAAAGATTTAATCATTTAATCTCTTTATTGTGCACATTTTAATCCGCTTAGTATTGAATATTTATATGGAATTTTACGACTAAAGGGAAATTTTAGTACCTGAGCATAAAAAGAAGAGCATAACGCATCTGAAGGTCACAAACCATATTAATTTAGGAACATAAACATATTATGTAAATGGTATATTGCTGGTATTGGTATTTTAAAGAAAAATACACACTAGTATTCAATTTCTCCCTAAACATTTTAAGCATCAAAGTCTTATGTGTGATTATTTCGGAAACGTTTTTACGTGCTCCTTCTGACCATATTACTGTATGTTTATATACTTATATACTTTTCTGCGAATATGCTCGTTATCGAAGTAAACAAAGCATACTTTCAGAATTTGATTAATAGGAAATATAATATGGAATCGCGTATCTAAAGAAATTAATAGTGATATAATTATATTCATGTACCGTAACACTAACAGTAGTATATGTGTACGGCTGTTCCACGGGTTGTCACGTGACTGCATCAGTGCGTGATGGTTTAAGTGACTGACTTATAAGTGAGAGGTTGGGTGTTCAAATCCAGCTATTGCCATGAGTTTTCTTTTAACAAACATTTCTTTGACAAACTAAAATAGCAGTATTATGGACACTCTATTGATTTTTTTTATATTTCTAAATATCACAACATGTTCGAATCTAAGGCATTTATTAATTACAATGAATAGTTTCAAACTGCTACTGATATCATTATCATCAATATGTGAAAAAAGTGAATCCTGATTTTTTATGGTCTGTAGCTCAAATCCTGCTTAACTAAAAATTAGACACAAGAAGAGTATTATTGGACAATGTTGTAAGGCTAAAGAAATCAATAATGATATTAATTCAAAGATCTAAATATATTTGACGCATATGCCTGACACTAGAGGGTGTGTCTGTTCGCCTGCGTGGTGACGTCACCGTCTTTCCCTTTGAATAGCTAGCAGGAATGTGTACCATGTGGATACCTTTAGATCTCCCTTCAGATTTAAAAGATTATTAATAATATCTTCTGTGTTGCATTAACATTGCAATGTTCTTCCAAGTGTAAAAAGAGGCAATACTCAACGGGTCTCCTTCATACATTTTCAGTTTACAGACCATACAAGATCATTTTTTATGAATAATGTCTTCCGTATCGCATTAAAATTGGAACGCTTTTCACAGGTGTAAATCCACCTATTTTCTAACTGCTTTATCCAGGACAGGTAACAGGTAACTCTTCATCAAGAGTTATAGAGGAGACACGTTGTGTATCGCCCCTTTTTACACTTGTAAAAAAAAACCTTCCAATGTTAATGCGACACGGAAGATGCCCCCCCAGTCAACAATCTTAGGAAGAACACGAAACAGCATGTTAATAAATTTGTTGCAAGCTGTTGTGGCTTTGGCTTGTTCACATATCTCCCTTTTTATAAAATGACATGGTTGAAAACTGTTCCAGAGCCACTGTTGTTTCATCAGTGAAAAGTACATCATAAAATGCCTCTCCCTGTTCAATCCATTGGAAAAAAGAAAAGGAGCATAAAGCGTCTGATGGTCATAAACGATATTAATTTAGGAACAGCATCAGAGATAGTTTTTTTAACTGCACTGCATCAGAGAGAATACCATAGCACATTTTTTTTTTTACTCCCTGGCGGAAATGGGCTTCCGTAAAAATGTTTTGCAATAAATGTTTATATCATTATATCTATTTTTTTTATCAAAAAAATCGTTTGCCCAGCCTAAGACAGGGGGTCTGCTCTCATTGACAGCTGACACTCCTCCATACACTCAAGTGAAAAATTAATAAAGCTAATGTAAACATCGTATTTACAATTTGTTGATAATAAAAATGTTACATTCTCTAACGTTCTCTAAAGCTTTCTCAGTCAAGTATGATAATATACCTAGGGAGCTTTGTAAGCATGCGTAGGCAGCAAAAGATCGGCTAAACTGGGAAGAAAACGCTTTCAGAGAAAATGTTTCAGGTGTGAAGAACACAGATCCCCAATGCAATTTCAACCAAACCTGTCCCCACACACCCTGCCCCCACTGTGATTAGAATATACACAAAGCACTGAAATCTTTAGAGTAGATGATCAGGTGTTTCGCAGATGTAGGCATAGTACATAATTCAGGCTTTATGAACTCACACCTGGGATTTGATTAATTAGGGTTATTAATTATTAGAGTTCATAAAGCCTGAATTACGTGCTATGCCTAAGTCTGTGAAACATCTTTGCTAGTTAATGCTACTTCACTTTCTCGGGCGTGATTTTTTGAGGCAAAAATCAGGCTAACAGGCTTGTTTTGTGATCTTCCTAAGATTGTTAAGCGCAGTGTCAAAATGTTTCCATATGAAAGGATTCATATAAAAAAGGCAGTGACGTCACCGTCCTGAGGTGTTTGTGTGTGGCAGATATAAAAAGTCAATAGAGTGTCCATAATACTGCTATTTTAGTTTTTCAAAGAAATGTTTGTTAAAAGAAAAGTCATGGTGATAGCTGGGTTTGAACATCCAACCTCTCACTTATAAGTCAGTCACTTAAACCATCCCACCACTGACACAGTCACAAGACAATTAGGGCAACAGCCGTACACATATCCTACTGTTTGTGTTACAGTGCATGAATATTATTATATCATTTTTAATTTCTTTAGATACGCAATTCCATATTATATTCCCTATTAATCAAATTCTGAAAGTATGCTCTGTTTACTCCGATAATGAGTGTATTCGCAGAAAAGGTTAAAACGATCACTTTTCACAAAAAACATACAGTAAACATACAGTAATATGGTCAGAAGGAGCACGTAGAAACATTTCCAAAATAACCACATGTAAGACTTTGATGCTTAAAATGTTTAGGGAGAAATGGCATACTGGTGTGTATTTTTTCTTAAACTACCAATACCAGCAATATACAGTTTACATAATATGTTTATGTTCCTAAATTAATATCGTTTATGAGCATGTGAAAGGCATGGTGAATCGGAGATTCTCAAAACTTACTTTGTATGATTGGAAACGAAAGCTGTGGTGTTACTTTTGTCAATGAAAAACTAGTCTTTTTGTTTACAAAGATGGTTACAAAGAATGTGGACCAGAGTAATACTTTGAGTTTACAGCTTGTCCAAGGTCATTCATTATTAATACTATTAGTAATATCTTCGGTAAAGACTTTGATGCATGATGCATAACATATTTCTGCATAATTACAATATTTATGATAAAGGTAGGTTGTGTACTTTTGCCCAACTGAGCAATCTTGCTTTCATAAAATACACCAACTTTTTAATGTATGATGATGACCATGCTGTAATACACAGTTTAAATTTAAAAGCTCGTATGCTGTACATGAGAGGTTAAGCTTTATTAGCTCCTCCTGGCGGTTTTACAAGGTAATGCCGGATACTATTAACATAATCTAATTTGCATATGGTAATTTGAAGTATGACGCATATACCGCATTTTGATGCGACACGCCCACCGCGTTATACCTCAGCGTACCCCGCTTGTTTTGAATGGCTGTATCTGTATGCTTTTATAATCTTTCTTTTCCAGTTTAAAAAAGAATTTCCATTATTCAGTTCAAATGAGGGATTCAATTTAGGCCAAGAATAAGTCTAGTTGCTTTCCCATGTCCTTACAAGCTTGTCCTAAATTGCAGCAACAATTTTGTTGTTGTTGTGTGGTGATCAAAGCTGCACACAGTATTCCAAGTGAGGTCTAACTAAATGCACTGTATAATTTAACATAAAATTCTCATTATTTAAATGTTACATTTTTAACAACATGGCCAAACATTTTGATGGCCTTTCCTTTCTATACTATCTAAAGAAAGTTGTATGTCTGCATAAACTTAGATCTTTCTAATAATATATTGTTAATTCCAGTTCAGTACAAAATTACATTGCAATATCTATATTAAATATGGTCTACTATGTTATGACAATCCTATGGTTTTTACAGTACCCTTTTACATTATTTTATTCATATTCATCTGAAAATCTGATTCTGGCTGCGGGTTAGAACAAAGTGGATAAACATTTGAGCATATGATTGATTGATTGATTTTGGGCAACTCCAGTTGCTCCAGTCCTCCCAGCAATAGAAATGGAGACCAACATTTCTTGGTGATAATCACTGTGATCAACTGATATATGATCCAGGGAGAGTGTCACATGCTATAGAAACCACAATGCACTCTGGTCACTCTAGCTCTGATGTGGACTTTATCTTTTTTACAATATACTTTATATTAGGAAGAACAGCAGTCTCAGAGCTGATCCATGTGTTATACTATCGACTTTATTGTACCATTAAGTCACATCCATTATCAATATATTGTGTTTTCTACATTTTGGCCAAAACATTACCTTGCATTTCAACAGCTTTAATTTTGAGGATTAGTCTTTTATGTGCTACTTTCTAAAAATACATAAACATTTCCCTGAAGGTATTTATTTCTGAACAGGAATATCATGGATGGTATTCTCCTTCCATGGATTCTTAGTAGCACACTTACAAAATACACATTCATGAAGCCATCTTTCATGCTCCTGTTGAAAAAGAATTCAAGCGGTCTGCTATTGACTTGTTTTAGTTTTTTTTTATGTAGACCTCTTAAATCAAAACATTATGGTTATTAAAGCTACCTTTTGAATGAGAAGGGAATAAATACTTTGTTAAAGGTCTTCACAAAAAAACTTTGGCAGATGTAACACACGATTTAAATTATTTAATTATATCCTTAATATCTTAATACATTACATACATATTACATCCCCCTTTTACATACATAATTTTAGTGTTTAATTTTTATTCTTTTAATTTTTATCCATCATAAGTGAAAGTCTTAATATTCTGGAGGCCGTGCTACATCCATTGTTGGTCTTGCTTTCTCTATTAGGAATTTTAAGTCATTGTAAATCATTTAGATCATCATAACTTCATTATGGAATTTTAGCTTTGCAAGTTAGAATTAGTTCAAGTATTACTACGATCTACAATATATGAAGAACACCATATTTTATACCATTTGGTCTATTAAAATTACAACACATTTTAACATACAGTTACACATTGTACATATTGTTTCTTACACAGCCGTGTTGTATAATAATTACAATGGATGTTGTGATTTGTTCTATTTATATATTATATTATTCTATCTTATTTTTTGTCTATTCAGTAATATTGTATATTACAGTTCTTCATGCATGTTTTTCACATTCTTTCTAAACTAAAATGCTTCTGTAATATGCAACAATACAATTTAAAACATGTGTGTTTAGGCTTTAAGTTTATTGTTAATGTTTTATGCCAAATTCTTTCCTTAAGAATAATATCTTCAGGAAATGCCTTTCAGTTCTGAACAGTGTTGGTGTGACATTTATGCCTGGTGAAGGTTGTAAACTCAGTATACACAGAAATGAGGGCTGTATGATTATGTATGCTTTAAGACTTCTTTGTCCATTACTGTTACTGTCTCATTTACTTTGCTTATTCAACATGACAGGATTGCCTTTTCCAGCCACGTTTCAGCAAATTTGTCAAAATGGTAGGCTTATTTGTTCTGAAAGAAGAATTTTAAATGTTATTTGAAAATGACATGCAGTGTCAAAACTGTACTTTATTTCATTAAACAGTTGATGTTCTGGGCTAAAGTTCCAATAAAAAATGTCAAAGAAATATTCTTTAAAGCTTAGTTTTAAACTAGCCACTAATAATATCCCATGATTGTGCTTTACAAATGTTAAGGTCTAATACATATGGTATACAGTATGTTTAGATTCTATATTTTTTCAAATATTATGGCACTATTGACATTGTAAATGCTACATATAATGTAGCATTTTTATGTATTTAAATGATTAATCAAATTTTTACAGTACAAAATCCTGCAATCATATTATTACAAAATAAACCAATGCATCCATGTATTAATGTTTATGTCACGTCATTTGCCAAACCGCTTTATACCATACGGTGTCACGGGAAACCAGAGCCTACCTGGCAAGCAACAAGCGCAAGATAGGGTACACCCTGGACAGGGCGCCAGTCCAAGCAGGGCAAGTGTAAGCCAATCATTCATGGGGGCAATTTGGAGGCCATGGTAAAAGCTGAGGAGGGGGGAAATTTGAACCACACACCGGGATAACTCCCTACTCTTATCAAGAAACGCCTGGGGATCTTTAATGACCAATGAGAGTCAGGACCTCGGTTTAACGCCTAATCGGAAAGACAGCACCCACTACAGTATAGTGTCCCCGCCACTATACCAGGGCATTAGAACCCACACAGACTGCAGGGTGGGTACCACCCACTGGCCCAAGGTAGGGATTTCATTGTTTGTCCTCGTGCACAATCAAAAACCTGTGAAAAAAGATGTGTTAAAAATACATATATTGATTTATGTATTGGTGAATATTATATGCAAACCCTAGACAACAGCTAATGACACTGAGATATGTAAATGAGAAGAGAAGAGTTAAGAAAATTAAGTTTTTCAGAATGAAGCAGAAAATAATAAGAGGTAAGAACTTGAGAACATCAACACAAAGAAAGGGGATAATTAGATGAAAAAGTGATATTCCTGACACTCCATATAAAGTCATAGTGTATTTGGACAAAACAGTGATAAGGACTGAAATGTACAAATAAGAAGAAATTTATTTGTAGAAAAGGCATATGCATTTTACTCTGTAATTTCCAATTACAGAATTTAAGTTGTATATTGTTTAGATTTTTAATAATTTAAAACTGTTAAACATTAAACTGATTAAAACATAGGTATATTTTATAAAAGCAAGATTGCTCAATTGGACAAATGCACACAACAGTATTCCATCTTCTTCATAAATATTTTATGCATCAAAGTCTTTTAACTTGGTAACTTACAGTGGTTATATAGTTATATAAATATGGAATAGTGAAACTAAACAGCTAAAGTATCATAAGTAGATGTTTTGGAAACATTTTGACATTCGTTTATTTTTTAAAAAAACTTCTATTGTCCTTGTAGTGGTAATGGGCAATGGACTGTAATGTAGTGCACTGCACCCAGGCAGTTCAAAGCACGATCAGAGAATTACTTTTGGTTTATTTCTTACATAGCCAAATACATAAAAATAGTTCACTATTATAGCTTGTTGTTGGCTCCACCATGAGTGTGTGTATCTGGATGAATTATTATAAGTGATGGTTTCGTGATTAAGGATTTCTTCGCGGAATTCTTTGAGTCAAGCAAAGGTGGGAGGAAGGGTTATTTTTACAATTGCCACTAACCGGAGAACAGCTTATCAATATGTTGAAACTGTACCATAACAGTGAACACCTTTATTTGAGCCAGCCACTGTTTACTACAGATGCAGCCATTCAAAGTGCGCGTTATAGACACGTACCTCAGGTGGCGTCGCGCATTGTGACGCAAGATGACGCTCGGTACCGCGGTACGTGATTGGTTGACCGACAGGGGCACTCGTGGTCCGTTGGTCTGTCGTAGAAAGACTTACAGTAAACGTCTTTGCTGTGCCCATTGTAGATATTGAATTTTACCACTGAAGGGAAATCTTAGTAGCTGAGCATAAAAAGAATAGGAGCATACTGTAACACGTGTGAAGGCCATAAACGATATTAATTTTGGAACATAAACATACAGTATATGGCTGGTCTTGGTACTTTAAAGAAAAAATACACACCAGTATTCCATTTCTCCCTAAACATTTTAAGCATCGAAGTCTTTAACTAAAGAGATACCGGAGTCAACAAGCATATTTTTAGAATTTGATTAAAAGGGAATATAATATGGAATCGCGTATCTAACGAAATTTATAACGATATAATTATATTCATGTACTGCAACACAAGAATAGTACACGCTGTACATTGTCTGTCGATAATGTTTCTGTAGTGCTTTTTCAGCACTCTGCATGGGACTGCGCCGGTGGTGCTGTGGGTTAGGTTCCTGACTCCCATGTCACACGGTCTGTGATCAAATCCCATGGAACTATGACTTTATTTTTTAACAAACATTTCTTTGAAAAAATGAAACGTTTCCCTTGGTCAGAGATTAAATAAAACCTCACTCGCACCAAACAAATTTATATTTCTAAATATCACAACATGATCGGATTTAAGTCTTTTTAATAACAATGAATAGTCACCTATGCGTTACAAAATAAACATTTATATTGATTTGAATCGCGTTTTGATTTAAATCGTAAACGCGTGTTTAAATATATGTGTTTAAAGGCGATATACTGTATAAAAGCGCTGATTCTTATGGAATGTGTTCCGCCGGGGATTCAAAAAATTTATTTTTTTTAATCGCGTATCTAAGGAAAATAGCAGTATAACTTTGTTCATGCACATCATTATACAGTATCTCATTTTGTATTTCTATAAAAAAAAATAGTTTGCCCAGCCACTATTGTTGTTATTGTTTTTATCCTGTAAAGCGCTTTGAGGAGCACAGCTTTTTCACCACTTAGATTACTTTTTGACACCATCCTTACACAAAGCAGAAACTGATTGTATTTTCCGATGACATACTGTACAAGTGCAAAAGTTACAGATTTTAATCGTCTTTTTTCTGAACCAGGGAAAATCTGATCATGTTTCTCTATAACAATAATAAAAAAACTTTATTTTACATATCACCTTTAAAAGTGGCATCTCAAAACAATACAGTAGATGTAAACCACAGATTACAAAGTAAATACCCAGACAAACGCAAACGCGTTTTTAATAAAATGCTTTCATTCATTCAACAGAGAGAGAGCGTAAAACCTGGGTGTAACAGCTGTTCCTTTTTCTGATCACTCGCTCTCTTAGATACATGAGAATCCAGGCCTTTTTATCAACGCTTTCTTTTCCGTATACCAGATATTATGGAACCACTTCAGAAGGGTGTCAGCCAGTCAGATTCCAGGAATCGGTACTTTAAAGGAAAAATACACACCGGTATTCCATTTCTCCCTAAACATTTTAAGCATCGAAGTATTTAACTGACATGTGAAATAGCGAGTGAAAAAGTGGTAGTTTTAAGCTTTTCTGCTAATATAATATGGAATCGCGTATCTAAAGAATTTAATAACGATATGATTATATTCGTGTATATTTTGATATTTACACCCGGCGCGGCACCGAGGGAGCGTCTGCATTTATAACTTAGTTTTTAAAATTAGTCAAGCAATATGAAGCATCTCCTTTTACTTTTAAGTCCCTTAAATACATTGAGCACAGCTTTCTCACCACTTAAGATTACTTTTTAAGACCATCCTTACACAAAGCAGAAACTTTCCGATGACATACAGTACAAGTGGAAAGATTACAGATTTTAATCGTCTTTAATTTTGTTACGTTACACGTTTTAGGAACGTTTCATCTAAACAAACACCACAAAACGATTCTCGATTGTATTTCTGAATGTTATGTTACACCTACAGTAGTTCGCTGCTTTAAATACATCGAATTAAGAAAGTAAGGTGTAGCACTTTAGATCTTTTTTCTGAACCAGGGAAAATCTGATCATGTTTCTCTATAACAATAATAAAAAAAAACTTTATTTTACATATCACCTTTAAAAGTGGCATCTCAAAGCAATACAGTAGATCGAAAAACAGTTAAAAGGGACCAAAGTAAATACCAGACAAACGCAAACGCGTTTTTAATAAAATGCTTTTATTCATTCAGCATTCAGATTTTCCCTGGTTCAGAAAAAAGACGATTAAAATCTGTAATCTTTCCACTTGTATGTCATCGGACATTAACGAGTACAACCCCCCTCTCTGCGGGAGTGCTGGCTGTGACGAATTAAACCGGTTTCACAGGTATTTTCAAAGTAGGAAGTACAGTACAGATGCAGCCATTCAAAATGCACGGGCAATACCGCATTATTTTGCGGTAAGCTGTACGCAGTCTACCGCAAGCTACCGGTAAATACCGCGAGTTACCGTAAATTCTCCTATAATACGACAAGCAAAATAATAGTATCCGGAATTTCCGCAAGGTGGAGCTAATAAAGCTCAACCTCTCATGTTTGAGCTGTGGCCATCAAAGTCTTTAACGAAGATATTACTAATAGTATTAATAATGAATGACCTTGGACAAGCTGTAAGTGTAAACTCAAAGTATTGCCCTGGTCAACATTCTTTTTTTCATTGACCATCTTTGTAAAAGTAACACCACAGCATTTCGCAATCACGCATTTCTTTCCAATCATGCAAAGTACAGTGATTCACCATGCCTTTCACATGCTCATAAAAGAGATTGATTTAGGAACATAAACATATTACCGTATGCAAACTGTACTGTATACAGTATGTATATGTATATTTAATGTCTTAACTGTGCCCGTTTAAGTATTGAATATTCATATCTAATTTTACCACTGAAGGGAAATCTTAGTAGCTGAGCATAAAAAGAATAGGAGCATACTGCAACGCGTGTGAAGGCCATAAACGATATTAATTTTGGAACATAAACATACAGTATATGGCTGGTCTCGGTACTTTAAAGAAAACATACACGGAACATGGTTTCATTATGACCAGAATCGGTCTTGAGATATTTTTAACTTGATTTACAGTATTTGAGAGGTATGTCTTAACACCGATACTACAGTGCTTAAGTACTGCTCACATATATGTTTCTAGGTTTATATTATGCATTTCATACGGTCAAATTACTTTTGAGCAACTAATAAGAAGCGCAAAACGGTATGCGTTTTAGTTTCGTTTCGTGCTGGGACCCGTGGATTGATTAGAGATATCAAGTACATACAAGTCATTTTTTAAATGTTGTAGTTCGTCTTGAAAAAATGTTACGAGTACATCATCTATCAACAATTACACAGGTTCTGTTTCCATATTGCGGATTTTGGTTACGTAATATTATTTTCTAGATTTCACGTTGTGAATATATGATTTGGGCAAACAGAGCCGCAAAGAAGTACATTATGGGTTGTTGTTTTTTTTTTGCAGTTTTATCTAGAACAAGCGATGCTTAAACCTTTGTCTGATTCTTGTGAAACTATCCACACGACAGTTACAGTACCTAGGAGTTGACTTCAGTGATGTCACTGATGGGATGTTTCTAAAAATCCATTCTCTGTAAAACGTCTTCTCTAGTTGTCCTGCATATGTATTTGCTAATGAAGCTGTGTGTTCTGAGCCTGGATCTCTACATTTCTGTATGAACCAGCTTAGAGGGCTAAAGACAGCTTGTGTTTAAATTGAGTGTAAGGCAATTTATGCTTCTAAAGTCATGGTCAGCATTTATTATTGTACTGTGCTGTAAACTTGTTCTGTGCCAAGTCACATTATTTTATAGCGTTTTTATAGCGTTATCAAATCCGGTGGCGCTGTGTGTTAGTTTCCTGACTCCCATGTCACATGGTCTGTGATTGAAACTTGTAAATCCGGTTTAATTCGTCACAACCTGCACTCCGGTTGTAAAGTAGAAGCAGGCGAGATTTCCAGCGAAAAACACCTCCCCCTTCTTCAGGTGTGAGGGTCTTCTGCTCAGAATGAAACGCTAAAATGTAATGTAGGCTCTGAATGGGTTCAATTATGATTTGGGCTTGATTAAGGTCGCTGCCTTTCATCTAAAACCCTACTTGAATCCTTCTAAACTAAAAATCAGTGTTAGTGAGTTCTAAATAAAGAGGTATCCAGGTAACAGTGAAACGGGCGGACAGTCTGGGGAGATCGCCCGTTTTCCATGTAAATAGTTCCCTGGTTCCGCACCCCTTGGTGTTTCTCTCGCTCTCTCTCGGGTCACCTGATCATTTGCTCGAAAGATTTGAGTGCCCTGTGTATATTCTAATGGTAGTGGGGGCAGGGTGTGTGGGAACAGGTTTGGTTGAAATTGCATTGGAGATCTATGTTCTTCACACCTGAAACATTTTCTCTGAAAGCATTTTCTTCGCAGTTTAACCGATCTTGTTACAGCATGTTACAGTTTACTATTATTAACCATATTAATTTTAAGTGCTTAATGTAAAATCTTGTAAAAATATATTTTCATTGTTCAAATATACATTAAGTCTGACTATCATATAATAAGTTAAATACAAAACTAAAGAAAAAATAGGGTTAAATATAATTCAAAATATTTTGCTAACAATGTTAACTGTTTATGAATAATAAAATGTATTAACTAAGGAGTAGGATGGCACAGTTGTTAGTATGTTTTTTGTTTTGTTTCTTTTTCATAAATACAACAGTAGTACCTGATGTCTCAGTGGCTTTCAAAATTAAATTATGCATGCAAACCTGTGAACTAGAAAGATAACTAAGATATCCATCCATTATATTCCATAATATCCATGAAATATATGGCGCTGAAATATGTGTGACGCAGTGGTGGCCTGACACGGTGAGGTGCCCTGGCAGCTGTATGATGCAGTGGTGGCCTGGCACGGTGAGGTGCGCTTGCAGCTATGTGACGCAGTGGTGGCCTGGCACGGTGAGGTGCGCTGGCAGCTGTGTGATGCAGTGGTGGTCGGGTATGTAGAGGTGCACTGGCAGCTGTGTGTTGTGACGCAGTGGTGGCCTGGCACGGTGAGGTGCGCTGGCAGGTGGGTGATGCAGTGGTGGCCGGGCACGGTGAGGTGCGCTGGCAGGTGGGTGATGCAGTGGTGGCCTGGCACCGTGAGGTGCGCTAGCAGGTGGGTGATGCAGTGGTGGTCTGGCACCGTGAGGTGCGCTGGCAGCTGTGTGGTGTGACGCAGTGGTGGCCTGGCACGGTGAAGTGCGCTGGCAGCTGTGTGGTGTGACGCAGTGGTGGCCTGGCACGGTGAGGTGCGCTGGCAGCTGTGTGATGCAGTGGTGGCCTGGCACGGTGAGGTGCGCTGGCAGCTGGGTGATGCAGTGGTGGCCTGGCACGGTGAGGTGCGCTGGCAGCTGTGTGGTGTGACGCAGTGGTGGAAATGTTCACCATGTTTCACCATGCTGAAAATGTTTGTACCAGACTTTTTTGAGGCCTGTTTAATTGTGTCTGAAGTCTGATGTTGTAAATTTTATTGTTAAAAAGATCCATGAAAATGTCACTACTAAAGTTAGCTGGTACTGTTGGTATTGTAAGTGGCAAGTAGAGCTCATATTTTAGATTTTGTGTAGTTGCTAGCGTTGAACTGTGTGTTGGATGCACATGAATATATTCATTATATGCCAGCGCACCTCACCGTGCCAGGCCACCACTGCGTCACAACACACAGCTGCCAGTGCACCTCTACATACCCAACCACCACTGCATCACACAGCTGCCAGCGCACCTCACCGTGCCAGGCCACCACTGCGTCACATAGCTGCAAGCGCACCTCACCGTGCCAGGCCACCACTGCATCATACAGCTGCCAGGGCACCTCACCGTGTCAGGCCACCACTGCGTAACACCACATAGCTGCCAGCTCACCTCACCATGCCAGGCCATCACTGCGTCACACCACACAGCTGCCAGCGCACTTCACCGTGCCAGGCCACCACTGCGTCACACCACACAGCTGCCAGCGCACTTCACCGTGCCAGGCCACCACTGCGTCACACCACACAGCTGCCAGCGCACCTCACAGTGCCAGGCCACCACTGCGTCACACCACACAGCTGCCAGCGCACCTCACGGTGCCAGGCCACCACTGCATCACCCACCTGCCAGCGCACCTCACCGTGCCCGGCCACCACTGCATCACACAGCTGCCAGCGCACTTCACCGTGCCAGGCCACAACTGCGCCACACCACACAGCTGTCAGCGCACCTCACCGTGCCAGGCCACCACTGCATCACACAGCTGCCAGCGCACCTCACCGTGACAGGCCACCACTGCGTCACAACACACAGCTGCCAGTGCACCTCTACATACCCGACCACCACTGCATCATACAGCTGCCAGGGCACCTCACCGTGTCAGGCCACCACTGCGTAACACCACATAGCTGCCAGCGCACGTCACCATGCCAGGCCATCACTGAGTCAGAGATTAAATAAAACCTCACTCGCACCAAACAAATTTATATTTCTAAATATCACAACATGATCGAATTTAAGTCATTTTAATAACAATGAATAGTCACCTAGGCATTACAATATAAACATTTATATTGATTTAAATAACGTTTTGATTTAAATCGCAAATGCGGGTTTAAATATATGTGTTTTTTGATTCACAATCAGACAAATGCAACATAAATTGATATCTTTGTCTTCTAAGTATCTTAATAAACTTTCAGCATAGCTTTCTCCCCGTTTAGATTTATTTTGGGATCAAACGTGGAAAGATTAGATTGTAATCGTTTTTATTTTTTAAATACATTTTAGAAAAGTGTAATCTATACTAAAAAGCTGTACACCACCTGCTATAAAGATACATATTGTAATACTTTCGGGTCCGGATAGGACAGACACAAGAACTCAGACTTGCAGAGTTAAAGCAAGTTAAAGCCTTGATTTTATATATCACCTTTAAAAGTGGCATCTCAAAGCAAAGTAAATACCCAACACTGATTGTACCCATCTGTCATGCTAATAAAGCAGCTTGAATTGAATTGAGGGGGGGGTATATTTGCTTTGTGTATAAAGTACATTGTGAATGTTTTCACAGCCTTCACTTTGTCGTTTTTATGCCATTTTTTGACCACGCACGAATATTCCTATGTCCGTATCTTCGCAAGGGAATCAGTGCGAATTTTAATACTAATTAAATGACCGCGGGCACTTTCCACCCCCTCTACATTCTCAGAGTAGAACAGACTTACCTTCTAATGAAAGACGGTCCACCCCCCACGGACAGGAAAAGTGCCCACAGGCACTTAAACTTAATATGGTCAGTAACAGTAAACAGTAACATGGTCAGAAGGAGCACGTACAAACGTTTCCGAAATAACCACATGTAAGACTCTGATGCTTAAAATGTTTAGGGAGAAAGTGGAATACTGGTGTGTATTTTTTCTTTAAACTACCAATACCAGCCATATACAGTCTGTAACGTAGGGATTTCTATATGTCTTTATTTAGTGGTTACATTAGTGACAAAGGCTAAACTTTTAGCTTCAGTAACGTGTACATATCTCCCCTTTTTATAAAACGACATGGTTGAAAACTGTTCCAGAGCCACTGTTGTTTCATCAGTGAAAAGTACATCATGAAATGCCTCTCCCTGTTCAATCCACTGGAAAAAAGAAAAGGAGCATAAAGCTTCTGATGGTCATAAATGATATTCATTTAGGAGCAGCATCAGAGGTATGTTTTTAACTGCACTGCATTGGAGAGAATACCATAGTGTGTTTTTTTTTTTACTCCCTGGCGGAAACTGGCTTCCAGAAGAATCAGTATGGCTCAGAGATTAAATAAAACTTCACTCGCACCAAACAAATGTATATTTCTAAATATCACAACATGATCGAATTTAAGTCATTTTAATAACAATGAATAGTCACCTATGCGTTACAATATAAACATTTATATTGATTTAAATCGCGTTTAAATCACCTTTATTTAAAACCCATAAATAAAGCTGATACTGTTTAGACTTTTAATTATTTAAAACTGTATTAAAGCAGCACGATACACAATGCAACGTAAATCGCTATCTTTGTCTTCTGTGTAATAATGTTCACCTCTCTGTCCAGCAAATTTACAATAGTAATAATAATGAACTTTATTGTATATGGCGCCTTTAAAGGTGGCTCCTCAAAGCGCTTTACAGGTTAAAAACAATACTGTTAGGCTGGGAAAACGATTTTTTTTTAAGAAATACAAAATGAGATATAATGATATGTTCCAGCTTAGACATTAACGAAGAGCATAACGCGTGTACTGTATACACTGCAAGTACAACCCCCCTCTCTGCAGGAGTGCTGGCTGTGACGAATTGAACCGGTTTCACGGGTATTTTCAAAGTAGGAGGCGAGATTTCCAGCGAAAGACGCCTCCCCCCCCCTCAAAAACCCAGTAAGTACAGTACTTACTAGTTAAAGGCTAGGCTCCTCAATAAAATCGCTTTAAAATGCTAATGCGTTGGTGTAACAGTCCGGGCGTGGCAAGCTTCTAATTTCAACTCGACTACGGCGAAAGGAACCCTTCTTTCATTAGAAGACAATGAACATATTTTAGCCCTGAATGAATTAATAGCAAACATGGTTTACATAAAATACATTTTTCCAAGAAAGTTTAGCCTTTGTCACTAATGAAACCACTAAATAAAGACATAAATATAAAAATCTTAAGATTTTTAAAATACATGACTTTGCTAAAATTTATTTGAAAATAAAAACAATTACAACCGCCAGGGGAGAGAGAGAACAGGGGAGGGATGTTGGTTTTGCATAAGGGGCGGGGCTATGGAAATTAGGTCTGTTTGGGAATGTGTAGTTACATGTTCTGGCTGTTTGTGAATTATCGTTGTTGAGTATGGAGTGTTGAGGTATTGATTTTGTGTAATGCTTTATGTTGAAAATTGAGGTGGATTTTGTTTATGATAAACAGGATAAACTGGGATGGGAGGAAGGTTTGGTTTTGCATAAGGGGCGGGATTATGGTAATTGGAGGACTTTGCGAGAGTAAAATGGTTTGATATATTTGATTTTGTATTGTGGTTGTTATCTATGTTTTTGGTTGGTATTATGTTTATATGGTTGTTTTTGTTGGTTGGTTGTTATTATGGTTATTAATAATACGATCTATAGTTGAAATCTGAGCCTAAATAAAAAGAAAAAGCAAGTGATTAGGTTTATGAGCAATCTAATTACTTATTCATTTAAAACGCTATATAAAATAAAGTTTATTATTAATTTGCTGGACAGAGCGGTGAACATTATTATGCATAAGACAAAGATAACGATCCTGATCAGTTTAGAAATCTGTGTACGCTGTAAGGTTTTTACTTCTTAAACTTTTAAAATACACGTTTTGAATAGAAAGAAATCCTCTTCCTGGTACAGTATGTATAGCAAACTAGCACGACTTTTTTCTCCAATCAGAGGGGTGTCAGATGGTGTCAGCCAATCACCATTCTGAAGCCCTACCATAATCTCTGGTATGGGGAGACCCCAGAATTCTGTCCCATAGTTTAGACAGATGATAGATACTTTTATTGATCCCGTGAGGGAAATAAAGTAAATCATTTTCATTTTAGGAAATTATTAAACGCTCGGTTAAAAGCAAAGGAGATTGTCTGTTATAGTGGACATAAAAACAAGAGTTCGCTGGCATTACATCCTGGAAGACACAGACCGGCGCCAGACCGGTAAAATGCCTGATGAACTAGGGATTGGACAGTTTCCAAGTGCTTGTACAATCGATGGAAATGTTCAAATAAATGTGCAAAAGAAATAAACAAAATAATCATTTATTTCTTTATCATATTGGGTAGCTAATGTCCTCTCTTTGCTAGTGGCTGTGTTTCTGCATTGGGTAGCAACGGGTGACTGTTCTCAGGCGGAAGATGTAAACAGCTTAATGTTCATGTTAAATAATTTTTTTTAAATTAAAATTCATTCTATACAGCAATCGCATATTTGGGTACCGTTTCATAAAACTTTCATGCTTAAAATGTTTAGGGAGAAATGGAAGACTGGTGTGTATTTTTTCTTTAAACTACCAAGACCAGCCATACACAGTACAGTTTACATACATACAGTAATGTTTATGTTCCTAAATTAATATCGTTTATGACCTTCAGATGCGTTATGCTCCTCTTCTTTTTATGCTCAGCTACTAAAATTTCCCTTTAGTGGTAAAATCCATATAAATATTCAAAACTAAGCGGATTAAAATGTGCACAGTAAAGACATTAAATGATTAAATCTTTGCACTACCAACCAATGCACCACGAGTGCCCCTGTCGGTCATTTTGGCCAGCCAATCACTTACCGCGGTGCCCTCCGGTGCCCTGCGGTGGCTTGTGGGTAGGTTACTGTACCGCGGGTTTTTACCGCGCATTTTGAATGGCTGCATCTGTACTTACTAGTTAAAAAGCTAGGCTCCTCAATGAAATCGCTTTAACATGTGTAGTGGTTTGATGTGTTTACTGAGACAATTATTAATTGTAACAGTAATCACGAGGTTGTTCGTTGTAGCTTTTAGAAAATCAATCGTCAGAACAACTAACAACGCACACACACGGGTTCAATACACGAGATACATTTATTAATATAAATTGTGCACCAAAGATATACTAGTCTGCCTGGATACGAACGGCAGACCTTACTGTGAGGGTTATCAATATACAAGGTATATAATCTCGAAGAGATGCAAACACAAAGAGATACACAACAGAGAATATAAGTCAATATATATCGTTCGGTTACCAAATCGCTAATCAGTGTTATTACCCACTGTTACTCTAAACTCGGAAGTAAATACATTACTCATGAATTAAATTGATAACAACTTGTGTTGAGGTACAATTGAATTCTCGAGACGCAATGTAGAACATGGGGTTTACTTATCCACTGTGTATGGATTTGGAATCTCCCGGCACGAACACCAAACCAGCTGACAGGCTCTGTTGCAGCCTCTGTTGCAGCGGTTGTCCAATGGGCGTTGTGTCGGCGTCCTCTGGCTACCGGCCAACCAGTCAAGGTGCAGCTCGGAGTAGGACGGGCGGAGGAATCTGACTGCGGCGCGCAGGGCAGTCGTTGCTCCGAGGGGATCTACCAGCAGTCCGGCTGGCTAGTAGAAAGTCTCTATGCACAGAATGTGACCGCGAGTCCTCACAAGTCACTCTTTTGCCAGGGAAGAAGCTGGTTCGTTCCCGGTCCAGCGCTGCTTCTGAATAAGCTATTTAGGTTGTTGACGAGGGTCCAACTGTAGGCTGCCGTTGATCAAGCGGAGCATTCACATTGGTAGAATTCTGAGTATGTACAGGATCCTCGGCCTCGCGCTTAGAACAAAGTCCAAGTCCTTTTGCAGACAACAGCAGTTGTCACGTGATTGTCTCTGAGGATGCGCGAAAATGGCCAAGGAGAGCCCCGATCTGAGCTTGCGCTCCCTTTTTGACCAAGACCCAGATGTGTGCTGATTGGTTGAGAGTTTGGCGGGCATTGGAGACCCACGTGGTATTACCACGCCCTGCCAGTCCCTGATTGGTTGGTCAAGATGAGATATAAGTCACTTACTCTTGACACTTAGGAATGCAGTCCAGATGTCCATTCGGCACTCCCTAGACTGATAGGCGCCAATGGATACCATTGATCATGATAGCCAGGCTTAGCTAAGTGCATCCCCGTCTGGGAACTTGTTCCTTATCGAAAGAAAACATCTTAAATCAGCCTGCATGAATACTTTCTCTGTGGCTGCACCACAGAGATGGAGGGTGAGATGGGGCCTCCTTTAGGACAGCATACCAATGCTTAATTCTGTCTTATTAACAAGCATTGCCGCTACACATGCTAATGCGTTGGTGTAACAGTCCGGGCGTGGCAAGCTTCCAATGTCAACTCGACTCGATTGGAAGACAATGAACGTATTTTAGCCCTAAATGAATTAATAGCAAACATGGTTTACATAAAAGACATTTTTCCAAGAAAGTTTATAATAATACGATCTATAGTTGAAATCTGAGCCTAAATATAAAGGAAAAGCATTTTCAGAGAGCAATCACGCTGTGTTTATGTAGAAAAAGCGATTAGGTTTATGAGCAATCTAATTACCTATTCGCTTAAAACGCTATATAAAATAAAGTTTATTTAAAGATGAATGATAAGTGTCGCAGTTTAAATAATTTTCGTAGTAGGGCTTGGACAGATTCCAAGTGCATTTTTGCAATTTACGTTGCATTGTCCAATGTGCTGCTGTTATACAGTTTAGAATACAGTAAGTCTAAACTGTATCAGCTTTATTTATGGGTTGCAATTTAGAAAAAGTCAAAAACCGCACTCAAAATGCAATTTAGAGCTTTCTGGCAAGAGGAGACACCCAAATTAATAATGTAACATGCCACTGTTTGTGCATGAACAAAGTTATACTGCAATTTTCCTTAGATACGCGATTAAAAAAAATAAATGTTTTGAATCCCCGGCGGAACACATTCCATAAGAATCAGCGCTTTTATACAGTATATCGCCTTTAAACATATATATTTAAACACGCGTTTACGATTTAAATCAAAACACGATTCAAATCAATATAAATGTTTATTTTGTAACGCATAGGTGACTATTCATTGTTATTAAAAAGACTTAAATTCGATCATGTTGTGATATTTAGAAATATAAATTTGTTTGGTGCGAGTGAGGTTTTATTTAATCTCTGACCAAGGGAAACGTTTCATTTTTTCAAAGAAATGTTTGTTAAAAAATAAAGTCATAGTTACATGGGATTCGATTACAGACCGTGTGACATGGGAGTTAGGAACCTAACCCACAGCGCCACCGGCACAGTCACATGCAGAGGGCTGAAAAAGCACTACAGAAACATTATCGACAGACAATGTACAGATTTGATAAAGCTATAAAATAATGTAATTAGGCACAGAACAAGTTTACAGCACAGTACAATAATAAATGCTGACCATGACTTTAGAAGCATAAATTACCTTACACTCAATTTAAACACAAGCTGTCTTTAGCCCTCTAAGCTGGTTCATACAGAAATGTAGAGAACCAGGCTCAGAACACACAGCTTCATTAGCGAATACATATGCAGGACAACTAGAGAAGATGTTTTACAGAGGATGGATTTTTAGAAACATCCCATCAGTGACATCACTGAAGTCAACTCCTACTGTAGGTAACTGTCGTGTGGATAGTTTCACAAGAATCAGACAAAGGTTTAAGCATCGCTTGTTCTAGATAAAACTGCAAAAAAAACAACAACCCATAATGTACTTCTTTGCGGCTCTGTTTGCCCAAATCATATATTCACAACGTGAAATTAGAAAATAATATTACGTAACCAAAATCCGCAATATGGAAACAGAACCTGTGTAATTGTTGACAGATGATGTTCTCGTAACATTTTTACAAGACGAACTACAACATTTAAAAAATGACTTGTATGTACTTGATATCTCTAATCAATCCACGGCGATATAGTTAAAGCAGTCCCCACACAAAACGAAACTAAAACGCCCTGGGCATACCGCTTCATGCTTCTTATCAGTTGCTCAAAAGTAATTTGACCGTATGAAATGCATAATATAAACCTAGAAACATATACAGTACGTGAGCAGTATTTACGTAGTATCGGTGTCAAGACATACCTCTCAAATACTGTAAATCAAGTTAAAAATATCTCAAGACCGATTCTGGTCATAATGAAACCATGTTTCTTGTATGTTTTCTTTAATGTACCGAGACCAGCCATATACTGTATGTTTATGTTCCAAAATTAATATCGTTTATGGCCTTATTTCCCTTCAGTGGTAAAATTCCATATAAATATTCAATACTTAAACGGGCACAGTTAAGACATTAAATATACATATACATACTGTATACAGTACAGTTTGCATACGGTAATATGTTTATGTTCCTAAATCAATCTCTTTTATGAGCATGTGAAAGGCATGGTGAATCGATTCTCAAAAATTACTGTACTTTGCATGATTGGAAAAAAATGCGTGATTGCGAAATGCTGTGGTGTTACTTTTACAAAGACGGTCAATGAAAAAAAGAATGTGGACCAGGGCAATACTTTGAGTTTACAGCTTGTCCAAGGTCATTTATTATTAATACTATTAGTAATATCTTCGTTAAAAACTTTGATGGCTACAGCTCAAACATGAGAGGTTGAGCTTTATTAGCTCCACCTTGCGGAAATTCCAGATACTATTATTTTGCTAGCGGTATTTACCGGTAACTCGCGGTAGACTGCGTACAGCGTACCGGAAAATAATGTGGTATCGCCCGCGCACTTTGAATGGCTGCATCTGTATGTTGTGACGACGTTGTGTGGCTCTGTGTAAATTATTCTGTAAACTGAAGAGTTATAAGAGGTGACAAGTTGTGTATCACCTCTGTTGATATTTAGCAAAAACATTCCAATTTAAATGCAGTACTGATTTATAATAGTATTAATAATGAATGACTGTGGACGTGCTGTAAACTGAAGAGTTACAGAGAAGACACATTGAGTCTTGTCTTTTCAGATTGGAATTTAACCTTTAGAGCAATCCTTTTGGCTATATTTTGTACATAGCCGGATGTGTAATTAAAGATTGGATTAATGGATTAAGAAAAAATATTTCACACATACTTTGAAACATACTGCTTTGAAACCATACAGTGTCACACTGTACATACACTATATGTATACAGTATACGATCAGACTGCCATTCATTGCCGTCTTTCAGTGTATCTGTGGATCTGTAACAGGTCTATCTGTGGATCTGACTTCATGCGATTCGCATGTGTGGAACAGCGGGAGATGAGACCTGGCGGGGGCAGGGCGGGGGCATTTTGATTATACAATGAATGAGTCACTGAGGCATACCGTCCACGTTTCAAAATGATAAAAAAATAAACCTTTGATGATTTGTACAAGAGAAAAAGGTACCTTTTCAGTAGTTGTGTACTGCGCAAAGTAGGTGAATTTGACAAACAGCTAATGCTGCTTAAAGAATTTAAAATATATCTGACTGTACTTTAGATCTCATGTAATTGAATTGTTCTCACAAGCAGCTCTGTTAGAGTTTGTGTTAAACACTGTATCCTTTTGAATGGATTTTTATCACCTTTGTCTTTCTGGGGCTAAATGCCTTCCTCAGTTTAACATCTGATATGTCCCCAGTAAACCGAGATACTAACCGCTATGGATAAAACGTCTGTCTTGCAACATTTCTCAGACTGCTCCAAACCCAAGTGCAGAATAAAATCAGCTAACTGCCACTAAAATTACCAATAATACAAACTGCAGTACCGTAATACCTGTAATATAAGGGACCACAACAAACAACTGGTCCCCAAATATGCTACATTCTCACAATAGTTACAGCAAGGTGAAAGTGGGAAGCTGTTTTTTTAAAACATTTTTTTAAAGAAAATCAAAAATAAGAAACAATGGTATATTCCTGCCTATCTTAGACATTGCATGACTTTAAAAATTTAAACTTTAAAACAGTAGAACAGCAATTATATTCGTCATTGTATGTCCAATTACAACAGATACAAATCTTAACACAAATCCAAAACCTTTTTAAACAGAAGCTGTTAACTCTATTTCACACCTGCATGTCAAGATCACGGTGTGCCCAGCAGCTCTTTTGTTTGGATTATACTATGAATAAGTCGTGCCAGTTTCCCAGGCGGGGCCACTACTGGGTAGCCCTTGCAAGGGCTGTGGCCATCTGATGCACCCAGGAGTTGCTCAGGCTCCAGGTGTTCGCTGCCAGTGGGTCTGGTCTCCTTTAGCATAAGCCTGCGCTTGACAGAGTCCACTAGCATCTGCCATGGATTATCTATTCTACCCACTTCTGATACCATTGTAACGCTTATGGGTTTGTGCAGGACAAAGGACAAGCGGAGACGAAGTAGGCACACAAGCACCAGCTTTTATTCTCCTTTATAAGAACACCAACCACAGGATTTACACACACATTAGGGAACCGACGGAACATGTACACAGGTTAAGGGTGGTAACTCTTTAACAGACACTACACACTTATGGGGCACTAAGCTTCAGAGAACTCTTAAACTAAGACAGTTCTATTTACATGAGTAGGGTCAGCTGCTGGTCATCTTACGGACCCTCGGACTCCCCCTGGCTACAACTCCCAGCCTGCTTTGCTGTACCCTCAGCGCCTCAGTGCATTTCCTCCTCACCACTGGGCGAGGGTGCTACAATATCTTCCATATTGCATTTGAATTTTCATGTTTTCACAAGTGTAAATTCACCAGTCTATTTTCTAATCACTTTATCCAGGGCAGATAGCAGTCTCACCTACATTATTTGGTTACATTTTTTACAATTCTGAAAATATTTTCATATGTAGTTTTTTCTTCTCTATGTGAAAACAGGAAATACGGAGGGAGTTCCACAAATTATAAAGAGTTTTGGAACACGCTGTCTCAAAAAGAGGCGTTTTAATAAGAATGCGGAGGTTGTGAAAACAGTGACAAATCATCCCGAACAAAATACTATTTCAAAATACAATGAGTTTGAAATTATTAATTGTTATTAATAAATACATATTGTTAATAAATATCAGATCCGTCATTATAGTTCAGTTTCAGCTGTCTATTTAATAACGTTATGTTATTCTCGATTATAATTCTGGTATATACGATTTAGTTTTAAGGCTTGTTGTAAAGGCTTGTCTCTAATTACCCCACTTGAATGAATAAAGTAAAAATAAAAAAAATTGATGTAGTGTCCATAATATTTACTATTTTAGTTTTTTTTTTAATGGAAAACTCATACCCTGTGCAGGATTTGAACCCCTACTTCCAGAATGTGAGTCACACAATGAAACCATTATGCCAACAAGCTGATGGCCAACTTAAGCTACAGCAGAAAAGGGCAGGCAAAATGTTTCCAAGTAATCACGAGAGAGTAAGTCAAATTGATGCAGATATTTACAAAAAGAGTGAACTACGGTAATACTTTGAGCTATAGGGTGGATCTGTGGCTAAGGATCTGCACCTGTGGCTGGAAGGTTGCTGGTTGGTATCTCACAGCCGGCAGAGGAATCCTACTCCGTTGGGGCCCTGAGCAAGGCCCTTAACCCCAACTGCTCCAGGGGTGCTGTACAATGGCTGACCCTGCGCTCTGCCCCCAAGCTTCTGTGTGTCTCATGGAGAGCAAGCTGGGGTATGTGGAAAAGACAAATTCCTAATGCAAGAAATTGTATAGGGCTAATAAAGTGATCTTATCTTATATAAATATATTTAGATCCTTAAATTAATATCGTTATTAATTACTTTAGATATGTAATTCCATATTATATTCCTTATTACACGGATTATAAAAAAGTACATGTTTTTTACTGTGATAACAACCGAAAGTATTCATAGAAAAGGTTAAAACATTATAGCTTTTTATAAAATTTATAAACTTAATATAGTCAGAACGAGCATGTATGTGTATTTTTTATTTAAACTACAACTACCAACCATATACAGTTTGTATAATATATTTATATTCCTAATGTTGTTTATGACGTTCAGATTTTATGCTCCTCTTATTTTTAAGCTCAGCTACCAAAATTTCCCTTTAGTTGTAAAATTACATATTAATATTCCATATTAAGTGGATTTAAACATACACAGTGAAGAGATTAAATGAAGCAATCATTTCACTCACAACTGATGCACCACAAATACCACCTGTCGGTCATTTTGGCCAGCCAATCATGTACTGCAGTAGGCTGCAGATCATTCCCTGGGGCACATGGTTTTATCAAACATTTTGAATGGCTACATCTGTATTAAGGTCTTTAAAGTGTTACATATCTCCTGTTCAGTGTTAATTCCGTCAATGAAAATTATGATGAAAATGTTTGTCAAAAGCCCATTTTTTATTTTACCTTTGAAAAGTATGGATGTTAAAAAAATAAGAACAGACAATTAGTTAATAAACACAAAGTGTTTTTTCATTAATACAAAGTGTCAGTTTTAAAATTTTAAATATCAGTATTTTCCATTAGTTTTTTCAAACTAGTAAGTGGCGTGGGATCAGTCAGATCCACAGATAATGTGCTTCCTTACAGGAAGGCATACCTCTTGTGAAAAACGTTAATTTACACTACTGGCACAGCAGGGGAACACACAGGCAACATTTAAACACTTAGGAAAAAGAAATGCAGTGTTTTTCCAAAATACTGTGCGCCAGTGTGTCTTTTTCTATATGTAAAACAGACACAACAATCCCAGACCAAATAAAATTAGAACAGACAGGTAAGTACAATTATACCAACAATACTTACATTTTCTTATGTAGAGTAGCCTTCAATCTGTGTGGCTTGCATCTTTAGTTTCAAAAGCCCCTTGTTTTTAAAAAGAATAATGATAAAAATTAAAATAGCTCAGTTATAGGTTAACTCGCCTCCTAAACTATGTATTCATCCATTCATACTGTTACAAAATTGGGGGTTACAAAAATGAAAAACTCAGCGGTTTATTCAATAACAAAAATAAATAATCATAACCATCAACTTGTAAGGATTTCTCCAAGAATGTACCCAAGTGGTTGGTATAATCAAGAGGCATAATACTAATCTTGATTCTCTTAATATTTAACATCTTACTGTAAGTTCCAGATGCCAGTGTCTGACTGGGTTTTAAGCATGGTTACAGCACCCTCAAGTTAAGCTTGCATTATGAGAAACAACATATTTTATAATTGTTTCACAAAGTATTGTACATGCAAGTGATTTCTAACATCTTCTAAACACAATTGTTTTCACAATTCATAGCAATGAAACTATTTTAAAAAACTGACATATTGATAATACATGACTGACTGTTAAAATGCAAATTACGCAAAAGACCACAATTAAAACTATAACCCTATCACACAACTTCGAGCAGCAAAATCAAAGCACACCACAGCAACCTGTATTGTGAGAAGCTAGACAACCTTTCTTTAAAAACAGTGTATTCCAAATCCCAATTCAGCAACACATTCGTGCTACCCAAGACCCTTTTCTTGATGACATAGAATACAATTGCTATATTCAAAGTCTGCATACTGATAATTTGCCATTTTTACAGAAAAATATTTTTGCAAAAGCAAAACCTAGCTGAAATATAAGAAAGCCATCATACTTATTTTGATGATGCAAATAAATATCCAAAGGATTACATAAAAATAATAACAAACCCAAAACCAAAACAGAAAGACAATACACTTTTAGCTTTATTTTTTTTCTGATAGGTAAAAGTAGCTGTCTATCAGTAAAGTCTGACTACTGAGAGATTAAAGTCAGAGCTTATACATGTTTAGAGTGAAAGGCAGATTTAAATTGCTCTCCTTTGTTTACCTGTGAAAAGAAGATCAAATAGATTCCTATCACTTTCTTATCTTTTTGACTCCTGGAGCCTAGAAAGACTGTAAAAAGAGGCTAATCAGTATAGTTTCTCTAGCACTGTCTGAAGCTCAATAATATTCATAATATAACGTTTATGTTTTTAATAACTTCTTTACAACTTCCTAATTTTAATTTATTTTGTGGAAGGCTAAGAAAACTATGTCACCACCTAATCTAATGCATATTTTTTCCTCTGTATTATATCAGTCTCAGATTTTTATCCAAAATAGTAGATATATTGGACTGAAAAAAATTTCTCTACACTATATTTCTTTACTGGAACACTTCCTCTTATCATGACTCAGACTGTCATTTTTGCTAACGGTGATGGTAAATAGGAACCTCAAGTATAAGAATATCTTGGTCGGTTGACAATTGAGCTGCCTCTAGGAGAAAACATAACTGAATATGTTGCCACAGGGCCAAAATCACATGAAGTACAAGTATCCAGAGGGAAAGCTTATTTAAAGGTGAAATATATCATACTGAATGTTAGCAATGCCTAGAAGATTAATTTTGACTGTCTCAATGGTTTTTGATTATTTTGAAATCAATAGTGGTAAAATGAAACCCTTAAAAGAGTAACTTGTGAGGGTAGCTTGGCGATTGGATACAAGAATACTCAGAAATTTGTTTACAATAACATCTTTACCTTGTGGATATTAAGTGAATTCTTCAAAATGGACCACAGATTTCAACACCCATTTTCACGTGTCCTTTCTGGATCTTCAAACAGTGGTAAAAGCAATTTAAATAAACATCTCTTCGAAAATGGTGATAATATACAGATGCAGCCATGCAAAACAAGCGGGGTATGCTGCGGTACAGCGCGGTGGGCGTGTCGCAATATACCATATACAAATTAGATTATGTTAATAGTATCCGGAATCACCTTGTAAAAACGGCAGCTGGAGCTAATAAAGCTTAACCTCTCCTGTACAGCATTTGAGCTGTCACCAGAAAGCATCCGGTTTTGAATCCCGATCACTGCTGAGGGACGATCTTTATTCGATTAAGAATTTAAGTTGTATACTCTTTAGACTTTTAAATTTAAACTGTGTATTACAGCATGTTAATCATTATACATTAAAAAGTTGGCATATTTTATTAAAGCAAGATTGCTCAGTTGGACAAAAGTACACAACCTACCACCTTTATCATAAATATTTAAATTATGCAGAAATATTTTATACATTAGGTCTTTCCCGAAGATATTACTAATAGTATTAATAATGAATGACCTTGGACAAGCTGTAAACTCAAAGTATTACCCTGGTCCACATTCTTTGTAACCGTCATTGTAAAGAAAATACTCTATTTTTTCATTCACAAAAAGTAACACCACTGCATTGGTCACGATCACGCATTCGTTTCCAATCATACAAAGTAAGTCTTGAGAATCTCCAATTCACTACAGATGCAGCCATTCAAAGTGTGCGTTACAGACACGTACCGCAGGTGGCGTCGTGCATTGTGACGCAAGATGACGCGCGGCACCGCAGTACGTGATTGGTTGACCGACAGGGGCACTCGTGGTCCGTTGGTCTGTCGTAGAAAGACTTACAGTAAACGTCTTTGCTGTGCCCGTTGTAGATATTGAATTTTACCACTGAAGGGAAATCTTAGTAGCTGAGCATAAAAAGAATAGGAGCATCCTGTAACGCGTGTGAAGGCCATAAACTATATTAATTTTGGAACATAAACATACAGTACTGTATATGGCTGGTCTTGGTACTTTAAAGAAAAAATACACACCAGTATTCCATTTCTCCCTAAACATTTTAAGCATCAAAGTCTTTAACTAAAGAGATACCGGAGTCAACAAGCATACTTTTAGAATTTGATTAATAGGGAATATAATATGGAATCGCGTATGTAAAGAATTTAATAACGATATGATTATATTCGTGTACTGCAACAGGGCTGTGTAGGGCTGTTTCGCCTCCCTCTTCATGCGACTTCCCCTGTAGCCTACTGGTCTACGTGCCCGATTACCAACTCATGGGTTGTGTGTTCAAATCCAGCTGGGGCTGGACTTTTCTTTTAACAAACATTTCTTCGAAAAAATAGAATAGCGATATTATGGACAATCAATTGACTTTTATATTTCAAAATATCACAACATGATATTTAAGTCATTTTTGATAACAATCAACAAACAAACATTTCTTTGAAAAAATGAGACGTTTCCCTTGGTCAGAGATATAAATATATAATATATAAATAAATTAAATTTAACTAACGTGAAATAGCGTGTGAAAAAGTGGTAGTTTAAGCTTTTCTGCTAATATAATATGAAATCGCGTATCTAAAGAATTTAATAACGATATGATTATATTCGTGTACTGCGACAGGGCTGTGTAGGGCTGTTTCGCCTCTCTCTTCATGCGACTGTACCAGGAAGAGGATTTCTTTCTATTCAAAACGTGTATTTTAAAAGTTTAAGAAGCAAAAACCTTACAGCATACACAGATTTCTAAACTGATCAGGATCGTTATCTTTGTCTTATGCATAATAATGTTCACCGCTCTGTCCAGCAAATTAATAATAAACTTTATTTTATATAGCGTTTTAGACGAATAAGTAATTAGATTGCTCATAAACCTAATCACTTGCTTTTTCTTTTTATTTAGGCTCAGATTTCAACTATAGATCGTATTATTAATAACCATAATAACAACCAACCAACAAAAACAACCATATAAACATAATACCAACCAAAAACATAGATAACAACCACAATACAAAATCAAATATATCAAACCATTATACTCTCGCAAATTCCTCCAATTATCATAATCCCGCCCCATATGCAAAACCAAACCCTCCTCCCATCCCAGTTTATCCTCTTTATCATAAACAAAATCCACCTCAATTTTCAACAAAGCATTACTGCTTACTGGGTTTTTGAGGGGGGGGGGGGAGGTGTCTTTCGCTGGAAATCTCGCCTGCTTCTACTTTACGAGTACAACCCCCTCTCTGCCGGAGTGCTGGCTGTGACGAATTAAACCGGTTTCACAGGTATTTTCAAAGTAGGAAGTACAGTGTTAACTGGTAGCTGGGCTCCTCAATGGAATCGCTTTAACATGCTAATGCGTTGGTGTAACAGTCCGGGCGTGGCAAGCTTCCAATGTCAACTCGACTCGATTGGAAGACAATGAACGTATTTTAGCCCTAAATGAATTAATAGCAAACATGGTTTACATAAAATACATTTTTCCAAGAAAGTTTATAATAATACGATCTATAGTTGAAATCTGAGCCTAAATATAAAGGACAAGCATTTTCAGAGAGCAATCACACTGTGTTTATGTAGAAAAAGTGATTAGGTTTATGAGCAATCTAATTACCTATTCGCTTAAAACGCTATATAAAATAAAATTTATTTAAAGATGAATGATAAGTGTCGCAGTTTAAATACTTTTCGTAGTAGGGCTTGGACAGATTCCAAGTGCATTTTTGCAATTTACGTTGTAATACAGTTTAGAATACAGTTAGTCTAAACTTTATCAGCTTTATTTATGGGTTGCAATTTAGAAAAAGTCAAAAACCGCACTCAAAATGCAATTTAGAGCTTTCTGGCAAGGGGAGACACCCAAATTATAATGTAACATGCCACTGTTTGTGCATGAACAAAGTTATACTGCAATTTTCCTTAGATACGCGATTAAAAAAAATAAATTTTTTGAATCCATAAGAATCAGCACTTTTATACAGTATATCGCCTTTAAACACATATATTTAAACACGCGTTTACGATTTAAATCAAAACGCGATTCAAATCAATATAAATGTTTATTTTGTAACGCATAGGTGACTATTCATTGTTATTAAAAAGACTTAAATTCGATCAAATATAAATTTGTTTGGTGCGAGTGAGGTTTTATTTAATCTCTGACCAAGGGAAACGTTTCATTTTTTCAAAGAAATGTTTGTTAAAAAATAAAGTCATAAATCCATGGGATCCAATCACAGACCATGTGACATGGGAGTCAGGAAACTAACACACAGCGCCACCAGATTTGATAACACTATAAAAACGCTATAAAATAATGTGACTAGGCACAGAACAAGTTTACAGCACAGTACAATAATAAATGCTGACCATGACTTTAGAAGCATAAATTGCCTTACACTCAATTTAAACACAAGCTGTCTTTAGCCCTCTAAGCTGGTTCATACAGAAATGTAGAGATCCAGGCTCAGAACACACAGCTTCATTAGCGAATACATATGCAGGACAACTAGAGAAGATGTTTTACAGAGGATGGATTTTTAGAAACATCCAACAGTGACATCACTGAAGTCAACTCCTAGGTACTGTAACTGTCGTGTGGATAGTTTCACAAGAATCAGACAAAGGCTTAAGCATCGCTTGTTCTAGATAAAACTGCAAAAAAAAAAACAACAACCCATAATGTACTTCTTTGTGGCTCTGTTTGCCCAAATCATATATTCACAACGTGAAATTTAGAAAATAATATTACGTAACCAAAATCCGCAATATGGAAACAGAACCTGTGTAATTGTTGATAGATGATGTACTCGTAACATTTTTACAAGACGAACTACAACATTTAAACAATGACTTGTATGTACTTGATATCTCTAATCAATCCACGGCGACATTGTTAAAGCAGAGTCCCAGCACAAAACGAAACAAAAACGCCCTGGGCATACCGTTTCGCGCTTCTTATTAGTTGCTCAAAAGTAATTTGACCGTATGAAATGCATAATATAAACCTAGAAACATATATGTGAGCAGTATTTACGTACTGTAGTATCAGTGTTAAGACATACCTCTCAAATACTGTAAATCAAGTTAAAAATATCTCAAGACCGATTCTGGTCATAATGAAACCATGTTTCGTGTATGTTTTCTTTAAAGTACCGAGACCAGCCATATACTGTATGTTTATGTTCCAAAATTAATATCGTTTATGGCCTTCACACGCGTTGCAGTATGCTCCTATTCTTTTTATGCTCAGCTACTAAGATTTCCCTTCAGTGGTAAAATTAGATATGAATATTCAATACTTAAATGGGCACAGTTAAGACATTAAATATACATATACATACTGTATACAGTACAGTTTTCATACGGTAATATGTTTATGTTCCTAAATCAATCTCTTTTATGAGCATGTGTAAGGCATGGTGAATCGATTCTCAAAAATTACTGTACTTTGCATGATTGGAAACAAATGCGTGATTGCGAAATGCTGTGGTGTTACTTTTACAAAGACGGTCAATGAAAAACAGAATGTTGACCAGGGCAATACTTTGAGTTTACACTTACAGCTTGTCCAAGGTCATTCATTATTAACACTATTAGTAATATCTTCGTTAAAGACTTTGATGGTGACAGCTCAAACATGAGAGGTTGAGCTTTATTAGCTCCACCTTGCGGAAATTCCGGATACTATTATTTTCCTTGTCGTATTATAGGAGAATTTACGGTAACTCGCGGTATTTACCGGTAACTCGTGGTTTTTACCGGTAACTTGCGGTAGACTGCGTACAGCGTACCGGAAAATAATGCGGTATCGCCCGCGCATTTTGAATGGCTGCATCTGTATACCTTTCACATGCCCATAAAATATATTAATTTAGGAACATAAACTATTACTGTATGTAAACTGTACTGTATATGGCTGGTCTAAATATTTTAAGCATCAAAGTCTTACATGTGGTTGTTTCGGAAACTTTTTTACGTGCTCCTTCTGACCATATTACTGTACGTTTATATACTTTGTGAAAAGTGATCATTTTAACATTGTCTGTGAATATGCTCGTTATCGGAATAGAAAAAAGAGTACTTTTCTAATTTGATTAATAGGAAATGTAATATGGAATTGCGTATCTAAAGAAATTAATAATGATATAATTATATTCATGTACTGTTGAACAAACAGTAGTATAAGACTTTCCATTGAGATATGTACTTCTGTTTCACTGTTTGGTGCATAACTGTGTCTGTGGGGTGATGGTTTAAGTGACTGACTTCTAGGTGTTCAAATCCAGCTAGCTCTATGAGTTTTCTTAAATAAACATTTCTTTGAAAAACTAAAATAGCAAATATTATAGATACTACTGTATATTGACATTTTTTTATATTTCTAAATATCACAATATGTTCAAAGCTAAGTCGTTTATTAATAACAACGAATAATTTCAAACTGCTACTGATATTATTACTGACTAAATATTATCGGCACTATATTGAATTTGTTGGTCTTTCTAAATATCACAAAACGTTCAAAGTGAGTTAAGTGATTACCATTTTCCATGAATACTTAAACTCATTATCGCAGTAAAAGAAACTCATACTTTTCAGAGTCTAATTATTTAAGCAATAAAGCATGAGAGGCTGTGCTATATCGTGGATATAGTCACAGTTAAAAGGTGTTGTTAGGCCCGACGCGATGCAGAGGGCCGGCAACCCTTTTAACTGTGACTATATCCACGATATAGCACAGGCCTCGAGTGCCTTATTGCTTTTATAAAACGGTCCCCAAATATGTGATTGTTGTATAGAATGAATTTTAGTAAATTTGAATTTTAGTAATTCATAAAAGTAAATAACTAGCAAAGAGAGGACATTAGCTAGCCAATATGATAAAGGAATAAATTACTTGTTTTTTTTGTTTATTTCTTTAGCACATTTATTTGAACATTTCTATCAATTGTACAAGCACTGAAAAACTGTCCAATCCCTAGTTCGTCAGGCATTTTCTTTTTTGCTGTGGGTGTGCTCCCACTGGTGCTGGTCTGTGTCTTCTAGGATATAACGCCAGCGATTTGTTGTTAAAATTGGGTTTCTAATAACGCCGCAGGGAACTCTTGTTTTTATGTCCACTTTAGACATAATCTCCCTTGCTTTTAACCGAGCGTTTCATAATTTCTAAGAATGAAAATGATTTAAACTATGCGACACTTATCATTCAACGAGAGCTCAAAATATCACAAGGATCGTCAAGCTCGAGAATATGTCACGGCTTCAGAAGGGTGTCAGCCAATCAGATTACAGGAATTATCCATTTCATAATAGGGAATATAATATGGAATCACGTATCTAAAGAAATTAATATTGATATTAATTTAAGGATCTAAATATCTAAATATATGTATCTATATAGCTGGTGGTATTACTGTATTCCACTCTCTTTGTAAACACGTTTTGTTAACACCCGAATCGCAGTGGGTGAGAGGGAGAAAAAAATGGATTCTGTATTTTGTTATGGTTTGTAGCTCAAATCCTGCTTAACTAAAAATTAGACACAAGAAGAGTATTATTGGACAATGTTGTGAGGCTCTGGCGGATGTAGTGTTTATAGCCGGCCAAAATGTAAATGTAGTGGCTCTCTGAAGGCACCAGTTCTGTAGGGTTTGGGCATTTACTGAGACAATTATTAATTGTAGCAGTAAATCACAAAGTTGATTCTTTTGATGGCTTTAGAATCCAACCATGCGACATAACTCAAACAACGCGCACACACAGGTACTGATACACGAGGATACATTTATTAATACATAGAATATGCATATAAACCTAACAGATCTTATCGAGAGGGTTATCAGAATACAAAAGGTATATATTCAATCAGTTACAAAGTGTTACACATATCAAGAGGACATACGTTCAGTATATCATTCATTAAGACCGTTTCATAAATGAACTTGGTTATAACTTCTACATTAGATACTCAAAACAAGTACATAACTCTTAGGAATTAAATTGATATCAACTGGTTGGGATAGCAATTGAATTCTCGAGCTGTAATGCATTGAAGTTGAATACTCATCCAATCTTTGGGGATTCAGATCTCCTGCGGGCACAAAGAAACAGTTGCAGGCTGTTGCTGTCCAATCCGCGCTCTCTGGCTCCATGCCAGGCTGTGCTGTGCGGCTTGCGATGGTGCACTGCTGATGCTCACTGACCGGCTAGTTAGTGTTGGTTTTAACTAGCAAAGTTTGTGCACAGGAGAAAAGATGACTGTGGGTCCCAGCAAGTCAGGAAGAGGACCGGTTCGTTCCTGATGAAGAGCTAGTTCTGAATAGTGATTCAGCTGTCCACAGTTCTGACCTGTTCACGAGGCCTGCTGCTGGTTACTCTCTGGCAACCTCCACTCTAGACTCTTAGAACAAAGGAAAGTTCTGGCACTCGGACACACTGGCCGTTCCGTGGTTGTCCGGGCTGAGTCTCAGGATGGTCAGGAGGCGCGCTGCGAGAATGTCCTGCCCTTGGGAGCCTTCTGCTCCTGGGCCGTCCTGCCCTGGAATTCTCCTTTGAATTCCCTTTAGAACAGTCCACAGAATCCTCTCCAGAATCTTACTGAATCTCCCGAATCTCCCCTTCTGAATCTCTCAGGCTCTCTGTGTTGCCTGTTTTTACCTGGAGGAACTTCAGCTCATTCATTGGCTGAAAGTTCCATGGGCATCAGAGTCCCACGTGGGTTACTCGGCCCTACCAGTCCCTGATTGGTTGACCACGGTGAGATATGAGTCACTTACTCCTGACACTTAGGAATGCAGTCCAGATGTCCATCTGGCACTCCCTAGACAGATAGGCGCCAATGGATGACCATTGATCATGATAGCCAGACTTAGCTAAGTGCATCCCCCTTTGGGAGCTGTCCTAGGAAACCTTAAATCACCCTGCACTAATGGTCTCTCTGTGGTGCAGCAACAAAGAAATGGGGCCTCATTTGGGAAGCTCAGAAACACTTAATTCTGCCTTATTATTAAGCCTCGCCGCTACATATCCCCCCTTTTTGAAGGTCACGAGGTCCTGAGGCGTTGTTGCCTTCAAAACAAAACAGAATTAAGTGATGTCCCTTGCCATTAGAACATTAATCTTAAATGTCCACATTACTCCTCGAGAATTCATACCAGAACCAGCATTGGATACAAACAGGATGAATAACATCTGGAGTATGTATAAACACGGTAGGAGACATTATCTAAGTCTAGGAATTACACATCAGGAAGCTCACTGTCAATATCTGATACCTCTGTAGTAGATATTTGGGGAGAAGTCACTTCCTTTCTTTTGACATGCTACCTTTGACTCATTCGTACTACCCGGAGTACATCTTGATGTGAGAGTACATCATTCAGAGTACACTGTCAGTCATGATCCAGCTACCCGGCAGCAGTGTTACAATAACACCAGTTCCTGTTCCCAGCCCCCCGATAAACCACAACACCTGTGTTGGGTATCTGCTAGGGTGGTTTGGAGGTTTGTTCCATTAAAGCAAACTCAACTACCTGTACCTCTTCAGGGCTTACTGTTTCTTGGATTTCTATCCAATTCCTTAGTGTGGCATCTGAAGGCATCCACGACCTCAAGTTTGGTCTTATGTTGTCTGGTTCCAGACCGTACAGTGTTAAGTTACCATGCTGTACTATGGCCTCCTCGGGAACTTGCAGGAACTGTTTTATTAGGTAGCTGTATCATGCCTGTCACAAGTCATAGTGACAGTTAAATGTGGTGTTTTGACCAGCCATTTACGTCCCACCTGCTCTTCATGGGGTTCATTAACCTCCCTCTGCCCATTAGTAGCTTTACACCCTTCATTGGTGAATCGTTTAGACACAGCCAATGGATAACTTTGGTAGCCATACCCATCTCAAGATTTGGAACCGAATTCAATCTTGGATTGCCTTCTGGGTGAGCTATGAGCGATGGGGTTAATGTCACATACTCCTCTACTGAGAAGAGTGGAATCAAGTGGGTTGGGAATTGTGCCATGGTTAGACTGGCTACAGTGGCACTAAACTCCCTTAACAGGTCTTGTGTCAACATTCTGGCCTGTTGCACACAAGCATAAACCCATTGTATAACACTGGCAATCATGTCCACTGGTTGGGGAATAAGGTTTACCCTGTTGCATAGGAAGTTGCCTGTAGGGTTTTCCCTAAGCTTTCCAACTTTTGCTGCTGTTGATACAGTCTGTCACTACCCTGTGGTATCTCTGACACCTGCCTTCTTGGGGCAGTCAGGGTGAGAGTGCCAGTAACAAACAAACCTACCAGAAAAAGCAAACGTACAACAGTGGCGGCAGCAATCAGTCCTCCCAAAAGTCTTTTCGGGTGGCTGATCCCAGTCATCTCCTTCTGAGTGACTGTTGCCTTTCTAAGCTGGCGCAGCTTGTACATGGTGTCTTTCTCAGTATGCCATGTGGCATCCTGGGCACCAACATCCTGGAAATCTGGGGAGATCTGACGCAGCTGCTGATGCTGCTCCTCCTTTTCCAGGGCATCTGCTTTTTCAATTTGTTCATGCCTGTGCTCTAGGAACCCTGCAGGGGGTGGTGCAGCGTTGGAGCATGCCTGACCCTCGGCTGAGTGGTCATCTGGAGCACCTGAGTGATCTGGGATTGTTACCCCATTCTCACTGTTCAGGTCCACCCTGCACCCTTCCTGATCGAGGAATCCCTCTATCGGCATGTTTACAATCGTTCGCTGGGCTTGGGTGTAGGACACCTGCTCGCTCCCCCCTTCCCTCGCTAGGGGTTCAGGGAGCTGCCCCAGCACTGAGATAGCTAGTTCACTGTCTTCGAACTCGCTATCACCCACCAGGCCCATGTCAGTGCAGGCGGGGATTCTGACACCCCTGGCTTGGACACGGGTGGCTTGACCATCCAGCTCCAGTCTGGCTGAACCACTGTTGGTCAGACTCAGACTGACAGACTGAGCTGGTGGCTGTAAGAAAACCGGCTCGGCTTTCATTCCCTGTCCCTTCTGGGGGACTGGGTGTGTTGGAAACCCTGCCGTTGAGGCAGGAACAATCAGGTCAGTCTCACTCACTACCTGGTAGTTGTGAGAAATAATGTTACCTGACTGCAGGTTCCCTGGGTCACAGCAGAGGGAATCGGCATCTGGGATCAGGTGTGTCCACAGCGCAGTAGTCTCAGCGTCCAGCTGGACCTCCTGTCTAACCTGTGAATGTTGCACCAGGGGCACCTGGTGGTGGCCCTGTGACAGCTGCTCAAGCAGATCCTCACTAATTGAGGACCTGTCAGGGCTAAGGGTGAGGGCTACATCACCAACCTGCTCTCCTGCCATCTGGATCCCTTCCACCACTGCAGGGTGGTGTTCCTGACCCCTCTTGGGTGCCAGGGTGCACAGGGAAAGCTCCTTTTCATCGCCAGGTGGGGAGATCTGCTCCTCTTTAGGGATGTAAAAGGGGTGTGCTTTACCTGGTGGATCAGGCGGCTGCTCGGAGCACCGCTCCTGTGGCAGGGAGGCTGTTGTGACCTCAGCCGGGACACGACTTCCCTGTATATCCGGGGAACAAGAAAATATTTTTATTTCTTGTCCAGAGGGAACAGAAGGAATCTCCACATAGGCTTCTGTGTTCGGTGGGCACTGTGTGAGCACAGTCTGCCTCTTGGCCCCCCTTTCCTTCTGTACAGAAGGCTTAGGAGCCTTGACCTGTTTCCACACTTTGCCTTTCCGGTGATCCACCAAAGGTTCCACTCTGAGTCGCATACCCTTTTCTTTTTTTACCCGTTTGAACTTGCTGTGTGACATCAAACACCTTTCAACCTCAGTGTCAATCAGTGTCTCACTGGGTAAGACATCTCCCATGGCAGCCTTGAGGTAAAAGCTTCCTGCTTTTCCTCTGTGTTTTACTGCCTGCTCTGTGACTTCAGGGGTGGAGTCAGCACTCACTTGGGAGTGGCTGACCTCATCCAGGCAGGAACCCTTCCGCTCAATCAGATAGACTGAGGGAGGGAGAGGGGGCGGGTCTCCGCCTCCTCCAGTGGAGAGTATCAGCTCATTCACGCTTCCGGCAGCCTTCGGGAGCGGTTGTCCATGTCCTAATAAAGCTTGTTCAAGCCTGGCCAGGCGGGTGGCTACTGAATCCTTTTGTTCAGCTTTATCTAGCCCTTTCCCTCCCCCGGTGTTCTCATGGCACTTAGGACGCTGGGTGCGGTCCTGTGTGCCTGCTTTGGAACGGGGTTTAGCCAGTTCAGGAGCCTGTGCTCCTTCGAGCAGGAGGGAATTAACCCTGCTGGCTCTGACGGCGAACTCAGTCGCTTTAGCAGCTTTTTGCTCAGAGCGACTTTGGACATCATACTCCCAGGCTTTCTGCACGAATCTCTTAATATCAGTCATTTTCATGGTCTGTGCATCTGTATGCATTAAGATCATCTTTCTGACTGATGGGTGGAGATTTGCAATGAATAAACCCTTGAAATGTACGTTCTCTTCGCAACCCTCATCATTTCGCCCTGCAAAATAAGTTCGTCTAAGTCTCTCGTAATACTCGCGAGGGGACTCTGCTCTCTCGTGCTTAATGTTAAGAGCGGCGGCTATCGCGGCAGTCGGGTCAATAAACGCACTGTATTCTTCGATAAGTGCTTGACATAGCTGCTCAAAGTCATTACAGACTTCTTTCATCTGCCTAGCCATCCACTCATGTACAGCTCTGCTGGTAGTTTTCCTGACCAGAAACACTTTCTCCTGTTCTGTGGCGTTTGGCAGGTACTGCAGGGTATACCTGAGGTCCTGAATATAACTCTCGATATTATTCTCTGACACTGCGGGGTCAAATCTCTCTATGTCCTTCGCTAGCTCTCTCAGAGAATGGAGATTTATTCTTCTAGCTTCTCCGCTGACGGAGATATGGAAGAGATCGTGGTCAGACCTGTCGCTGCTAGAGAGAGTGCTTAATAGCGACTCGAATTCAGACCTTTTAGCAACCATCGTTAAACTTAAAGAGTATTACTTTTAAGTACGAAATCACAGTTTTACCACAGAAAACCACAAGATCAAGTATGCAATCAACCCGGTAGATTGCAAAAGATCACAAAACAATCAAGCACTGCTTAAAGAGCAAGGGGAACTTTTTTCCTTTCGGCTTTCAGCACACTGTATTGTCGTGTATGAAACCCGCGGCGTTTTATATGAATTATTCCGCTTGGTTGATTCATTTCAGTCTTGCCACGCCCACCCAGGGACGCCAAATAATGTAGTGTTTCATAGCCGTTCAGGGACGCCAAATATGTAATCATAGCCGGCCAAAATGTAATGTAGTGGCTCTCTGAAGGCACCAGTTCTGTAGGGTTTGGGCATTTACTGAGACAATTATTAATTGTAGCAGTAAATCACAAAGTTGATTCTTTTGATGGCTTTAGAATCCAACCATGCGACATAACTCAAACAACGCGCACACACAGGTACTGATACACGAGGATACATTTATTAATACATAGAATATGCATATAAACCTAACAGATCTTATCGAGAGGGTTATCAGAATACAAAAGGTATATATTCAATCAGTTACAAAGTGTTACACATATCAAGAGGACATACGTTCAGTATATCATTCATTAAGACCGTTTCATAAATGAACTTGGTTATAACTTCTACATTAGATACTCAAAACAAGTACATAACTCTTAGGAATTAAATTGATATCAACTGGTTGGGATAGCAATTGAATTCTCGAGCTGTAATGCATTGAAGTTGAATACTCATCCAATCTTTGGGGATTCAGATCTCCTGCGGGCACAAAGAAACAGTTGCAGGCTGTTGCTGTCCAATCCGCGCTCTCTGGCTCCGTGCCAGGCTGTGCTGTGCGGCTTGCAACGGTGCGCTGCTGATGCTCACTGACCGGCTAGTTAGTGTTGGTTTTAACTAGCAAAGTTTGTGCACAGGAGAAAAGATGACTGTGGGTCCCAGCAAGTCAGGAAGAGGACCGGTTTGTTCCTGATGAAGAGCTAGTTCTGAATAGTGATTCAGCTGTCCACAGTTCTGACCTGTTCACGAGGCCTGCTGCTGGTTACTCTCTGGCAACCTCCACTCTAGACTCTTAGAACAAAGGAAAGTTCTGGCACTCGGACACACTGGCCGTTCCGTGGTTGTCCGGGCTGAGTCTCAGGATGGTCAGGAGGCGCGCTGCGAGAATGTCCTGCCCTTGGGAGCCTTCTGCTCCTGGGCCGTCCTGCCCTGGAATTCTCCTTTGAATTCTCTTTAGAACAGTCCACAGAATCCTCTCCAGAATCTTACTGAATCTCCCGAATCTCCCCTTCTGAATCTCTCAGGCTCTCTGTGTTGCCTGTTTTTACCTGGAGGAACTTCAGCTCATTCATTGGCTGAAAGTTCCATGGGCATCAGAGTCCCACGTGGGTTACTCGGCCCTACCAGTCCCTGATTGGTTGACCACGGTGAGATATGAGTCACTTACTCCTGACACTTAGGAATGCAGTCCAGATGTCCATCTGGCACTCCCTAGACAGATAGGCGCCAATGGATGACCATTGATCATGATAGCCAGACTTAGCTAAGTGCATCCCCCTTTGGGAGCTGTCCTAGGAAACCTTAAATCACCCTGCACTAATGGTCTCTCTGTGGCTGCACCACAGAGATGAACAGAGAAATGGGGCCTCATTTGGGAAGCTCAGAAACACTTAATTCTGCCTTAATATTAAGCCTCGCCGCTACACGGAATTTCTATGTAAACTGAAGAGTTATAGAGGAGACACGTTGCGTATCGCCTCTTTTTACACTTGTAAAAAAAATACATTCCAATGTTAATGCGACACGGAAGATATTATTAATAATCTAGCGCTTTCGGAATGGTGGTGTATTAGTCGTTAGTGAAAAGATTTAATCATTTTATCTCTTTACTGTGCACGTTTTAATCCGATTAGTATTGAATATGTATATGGAATTTTACAACTAAAGGGAAATTTTAGTAGCTGAGCATAAAAAGAAGAGGAGCATAACGCATCTAATGGTCATTAACGATATTAATTTAGGAGCATAAACATATTATGTAAACTGTATATGGCTGGTATTGGTATTTTAAAGAAAAAATACACACCATATATTTCACTTTCTCCCTAAACATTTAAGCATTAAAGTCTTACACGTGGTTGTTTTGGAAACGTTTTTACGTGCTCCTTCTGACCATATTACTGTACATTCATATACTTTGTGAAAAGTGATCATTTTAACTTTTTTGCGAATATGCTCGTTATCGGAGAAGACTATTTTGCATTTCTTTATGCGGTTCATAGTGCAATTAACCTTTGCTTGTTTCTTTGCAGCCAATGCACACTGACACAGTTCTACCACTCGAATAATTTTTTACTTATTATTCACAATTTTATTCTATAAAAATGCAAGTGAACAACATAGTTGACATACTCAATGAATAAAAACAATATAGAAATCAATAAAATAATAGCTAATTACTGAGCCGATAATACAAGATCAGTCAACTAATCAATTTTGTATTACAAGCTAAGATAATAAACACATATACAGTGATACAGTATGTAATGATGATTCTCTGGATTTGTATAGAACTTTTTATTACAGAGGTTCACAAAGCTCATAGCACGTAGAAAGGGAGAGATACTTCTTACACCACTTGAACTGCAGGTGGGTATTTGAGTGACACACTGAAGTTACTCTGTGCCAGCAGCCCCACTCCACAGCAGATCAGATGAAGTGAGAAATTGCTTTACCAACTGAATTTTAGGGAGGCCAGATTGTACAAGTCTAGAGTGGAATTTTGCCAGGTCACCAAGGTAAACTCTTACTATTTAATTTAAGCTCCTACAAACTTTAATAGGATGTTTAATGACCAAGCAGACAGGAGTTTCATGTCATGTCCGAGAGACGGCTCCTCCTACAGCATCACCATGCATTTTACCAGCATATTAATGGGGAAATTGAGAGAGAAATTATTTAGTTAAGTAGATGCCAAACCTTTAGAGTGCAATTCATTTACAGATGAGAGGTTTGGGTATGACCACATGAAAGACTGCCTTTTTCGATTAAAATGTAGAAAATCCTCAGTGATGTTTAGATTGACCTCACTGCAAGCAAAACAAAAAAAAAGAGTTTTGGAGGGGGGGATATATACGACAACAAGGGAACATAGAGAAACTAGAAACTAGAGAAATTAAGAAAGGCTTTTTTCAATAGAATTAATAAATGCACATCCTGTTCACTGGGTTATTTAAATTCACATTGAGCAATCTCCAATATGTTCAGAATTTGACAGCCAGAATCCTGTATTGCTTTTAGATGCCATTTTTAAAGGTGTTATATAAAATAAAGTAATACAGATGCAGCCATTCAAAACAAGCGGGCGATACTGCATTATTTTGCGGTGCGTTTGACGCAGTGTACCACAAGATACCGTATTAATACCATAAGTTCTCGCATAGTGCCGCATGATACCACGTGGTACCGCAAGTAAAATAATAGTATCTGGAATTTCCGCAAGGTGGAGCTAATAAAGCTCAACCTCTCATGTTTGAGCTGTCGCCATCAAAGTCTTTACCAAAGATATTACTAATAGTATTAATAATGAATGACCTTGGACAAGCAGTAAACTCAAAGTATTGCCCTGGTCCACATTCTTTTTTTCATTGACCGTCTTTGTTAAAGTAACACCACAGCATTTCCCGATCACGCATTTGTTTCCAATCATGCAAAGTACAGTAATTTTTGAGAATCTCCGATTCACTATGCCTTTCACATGCTCATAAAAGATATTGATTTAGGAACATAAACATATTACTGTATGCAAACTGTACTGTATAAAGTATGTATATGTATATTTAATGTCTTTACTGTGCCCGTTTAAGTATTGAATATTTATATGGAATTTTACCACTGAAGATAAATCTTAGTAGCTGAGCATCAAAAGAATAGGAGCATACTGTAACATGTGTGAAGGCCATAAATGATATTAATTTTGGAACATAAATATACAGTATATGGCTGGTCTTGGTACTTTAAAGAAAAAATACACACCAGTATTCCATTTCTCCCTAAACATTTTAAGCATCGAAGTCTTTAACTAACATGTGAAATAACGTGTATAAAAAGTGGTAGTTTTAAGCTTTTCTGCGAATACGCTCGCATTCTACTTTTAGAATTTGATTAATAGGGAATATAATATGGAATCGCATATCTAAAGAAATTAACAACAATATCATTATATTCATGTACTGCAACACAAGAATAGTATACGCTGTAAAATGTCTGTTGATACTGTTTGTGTAGGGCTGTTTCCCCACTCCTCATGTGACCTTGCGGGTGGTTCTGTGGTCTATGTGCCTGACTATTTAGCCACAGCTTGGGTGTTCAAAGCTAGCAAGTGCCGTGACTTTTATTTTAACAAACATTTCTTTGAAAAAATAGAATAGCAATATTATGGACAATTAATTGACAATAAATATAGACATAAGAATATTCGTGCGTGGTCAAAAAATGGCATTAAGCACTTAAAATTAATATGGTTAATAATAGTAAACTGTAACATGCTGTAACAAGATCGGCTAAACTGGGAAGAAAATACTTTCAGAGAAAATGTTTCAGGTGTGAAGAAAATAGATCTCCAATGCAATTTCAACCAAACCTGTTCCCACACACCCTGCCCCCACTGCCATTTGAATATACACAAAGCACAGAAATCTTTTTAGCTAATGATCAGGTGACCCGAGAGAGAGCGAGAGAAACACCAAGGGGTGCGGAACCAGGGAACTATTTACACGGAAAACGGGCGATCTCCCCAGACTGTCCGCCCGTTTCACTGTTACCTGGATACCTCTTTGTTTAGAACTCACTCTTCCCCCAGCCTGTCTGACTTCTTTTAATCCTTCTGTGCCCGGATTGCAGCGGGTAAGATGTTTTTCGAAGAAAAAAAGAGAAATTAAAAAAGTGAAATTTCACCAGAGCCTCTTCTCTTCTTGTGTCTAATTTTTAGTTTAGAATGATTCAAGCAGGATTTTAGATAAAAGGCAGCGACCTCAATCAAGCCCAAATCATAATTGAACCAATTCAGAGCCTACATTACATTTTAGCGTTTAATTCTGAGCAGAAGACTCTCATACCTGAAGAAGGCTTGCGTTTTCTCTCTTCTCTTTTAAGCATGTGTACAATGCTGTAATACAGTTTAAAATAATTAAAAGTTTAAACAGTATAAACTAAACTCCATTAATATAAGTATCGAGTGGTATTAAATAAATACAGCTTTTTAGTATAGATTACACTTTTCTAAAATGTATTTAAAAAATAAAAACTATTACAATCTAATCTTTCCAAGTTTGATCCCAAAATCCCAAGAAAAATAAATCTAAACGTCAAGAAAGCTATGCTGAAAGTTTATTAAGATACTTAGAAGACAAAGATAACAATTTATGTTGCATTTGTCTGATTGTGAATCAAAAAATACATTTAATTAAACATGCATTTGTGATTTAAATCAAAATGGGGGTAATGGGGACTCTCTTTCTCTTATTATCAACACTAGTTCAATTGTGGCTCTTCTCAGATACTGTAGTTCGGCATTCAGGTAGATTGCCAGGCGAAATAAAAACAGGTTTCGATAGTTAATAACCACTTTTTATGCGCAAAAGGATTTTTCTTCCTCCTGATCAGTTTAGAAATCTGTGTACACTGTAAGGTTTTTACTTCCTAATTAAACTTTTAAAATACGCGTTTCGAATAGAAGCAGCATATGCTGTTGTCTTCCTGGTGTGTAGGACAGATCAGCAGGTCTTTTTTTCCCCAATCAGAGGGGTGTCAGATGGTGTCAGCCAATCACCATTCTGAAGCCATACCGTAATCCCTGGTATAGGGACACCCCAGAATTCTGTCACATTTTCATTTTAGGAAATTATGAAACTATTGGTTAAAAGCAATGGAGATTGTCCGTTATAGTGGACATAAAAACAAGAGTTTGCTGCGGCGTTATTGGAAACCCAATTTTAACACAAATCACCGGCATTATATCCTAGAAGATACAGACCGGTGCCAGTTGGAGTGTAAAAGAAAATGCAGATGAACTAGGGATTGGAAAGTTTCCAAGTGCTTGTACAATCGATGGAAATGTTCAAATAAATGTGCAAAAGAAATTAAAAAATCATTTATTCCTTTATCATATTGGCTAGCTAATGTCCTCTCTTTGCTAGTTACCTGTGGCTGTGTTTCTGCGTTGCATAGCAACGAGTGTCTATATTCTCAGGTGGAGGAACGTAAACAGCTTAATTTTCGTGTTAATTTTTTTAAATTAAAATTCATTCTGTACAGCAATCGCATATTTGGGGACCGTTTCATAAAACTTTGATGCTTAAAATGTTTAGGGAGAAATGGAAGACTGGTGTGTTTTTTCTTTAAACTACCAAGACCAGCCATATACAGTACAGTTTACATACAGTAATATGTTTATGTTCCTAAATTAATATCGTTTATGACCTTCAGATGCGTTATGCTCCTCTTCTTTTTATGCTCAGCTACTGAAATTTCTCTTTAGTGGTAAAATTTCATATAAATATTCAATACAAAGCCAATTAAAATGTGCACAGTAAAAAGATTAAATTATTAAATCTTTTCACTACCGACCAATGCACCACGAGTGCCCCTGTCAGTCATTTTGGCCAGCCAATCACACCGCAGTCTACCGCAGTGGCTTGTGGGTAGTTGCGTGCGGTACGGGTTTGTACCGTGCATTTTGAATGGCTGCATCTGTATGTTCTAAACAGATTAGAGTGTTTCTTCCTAGGTATTAGCTCATCAGTATAGTACACGTTTATCTGTATCATATGTCAGTACAGACAACTTACTGCAGGAGTCAGACTATGGCCAAAGTCACAAAGACTCTCTTACACCAAAAATGAAGATGAAAAGAAACGGGAAGCCAACACGAGACATTGTACAGCTGTATGCAGTTACCTACCTGTATTAAACTATGCCTACGTCTGTGAAACACCTGATCATCTACTCTAAAGATTTCAGTGCTTTGTGTATATTCTAATCGCAGTGGGGGCAGGGTGTGTGGGGACAGGTTTAGGCTGAAATGCATTGGGGATCTGTATTCTTCACACCTTAAAACTTTTTCTCTGAAAGCATTTTCTTGTCAGTTTAGCTGATCTTTTGCTGCCTACGCATTCTTACAAAGCTCCCTAGCTAAATTATCATACTTGACTGAGAAAACTTTAGAGAAGTTAGCATTTTTATTATCAACAAATTGTAAATACAACGTTTACATTGGCATTATTAATTTTCAGCTCAAAATGAAACACTTGGAGTTTGTAATGTTGGGCGCTCTGAATGAGTCAAACTTTGATGCAGGAGAAATGTATTTCCCAGAAGCTATCCTGATTCTCTCCAATGCAGTGCAGTTAAAAAAATATATCTCTGACGCTGTTCCTAAATTAATATCGTTTATGACAATCAGACGCTTTATGCTTCTTTTCTTTTTTCAATGGATTGAACAGGGAGAGGCATTTCATGATATACTTTTCAGTGATGAAACAACAGTGGCTCTGGAACAGTTTTCAACCATGTCATTTTATAAAAAGGGAGATATGTGAACAAGCCAAAGCCACAACAGCTTGCAACAAATTTATTAACATGCTGTTTCGTGTTCTTCCTAAGATTGTTGACTGGGGGGGCATCTTCTGTGTCGCATTAACATTGGAAGGTTTTTTTTTACAAGTGTAAAAAGGGGCGATACACAACGTGTCTCCTCTATAACTCTTCAGTTTACATAGAAATTCTGCCAGAGCCTCACAACATTGTCCAATAATACAGATGCAGCCATTCAAAACAAGCGGGGTATGCCGTGGTAAAACGCGGTGGGCGTGTTGCGGTATAACACATCATAATGCGGGATACAGTAAAATACCCCATAATACTGTAAAACACTACAAGTAAGAAAATAGTATCCGAAATTACCGCCAGGTGGAGCTAATAAAGCTCAACCTCTCATGTACAGCGTTTGAGCTGTCGCCATCAAAGTCTTTACCGAAGATATTACTAATAGTATTAATAATGAATGACCTTGGACAAGCTGTAAACTCAAAGTAATACCCTGGCCCACATTCTTTGTAACCGTGTTTGTAAATGAAAATACTTTACTTTTTCATTCACAAAAAGTAACACCACTGCATTTCCTTGATCCGATCACGCATTCGTTTCCAATCATACAAAGTAAGTTTTGAGAATTTCCTATTCACCATGCCTTTCACATGCTCATAATTTAGGAACATAAACATATTATGTAAACTGTATATGGCTGGTATTGGTATTTTAAAGAAAAAATACATACCAATATTTCACTTTCTCCCTAAACATTTTAAGCATCAAAGTCTTACATGTGGTTATTTTGGAAATGTTTTTACATGCTCCTTGCTCCTTCTGACCATGTTATTGTATGTTTATACAGTATACAGTACTTTGTGAGAAAAGTGATAGTTTTAAGCTTTTCTGTGAATACGCTCGATACCGGAGTAAACAGAAGCATTCTTTTAACAAATAATCATTTCTTTGAAAAACTAAAATAGCAAATATTATTGGCATTATATTGACATATTTTATATTTCTAAATATCACAACATGCTCGTACTGTATGTACACTGTGGTACTGCAGGTTGTACTGTAGGGCGCAAATCCACATGAGCCCGAAAGCCCTACATTAATGTGCATTTTCCTGGCACTGCGCGGTTATCACATCTTTCTCTCTCTCTGTCTCTACATTGTTTGTAAACAAACCGGTTTCACAGGTATTTCCAAAGTAGAATAAGGGCAAGTCCACCATCCCCAACTGACACTTTTTCTTAGAAAAACAGATTCACAATGCAAAGCTGTGTCAGTCTTCTATGTAAAAAAAAACAGTTTGATCAGTTTAGCACCATGGCTGTGCTAAATGTAATATTATTGATTACTCATAGTTTATGCTAACACCTAACTTTCTTAACGCGAGAAATACTGCTCAATATGGCTTCGTGCGAAAAACCCGTATATCACCATAGGAAGCATAACAGCATAGCCTCCAATTACCCAGACCACAAAACAAAGGAATGTAGCTTTTTTTTATTCTGAAACCCTTTCATTATGTCCTGTTTTAATTCAGGTAAGGGTCAACTATATACACAATACTTCTGACAGCAGGAAAATTCCTATTCTTTACTCAGCAGCGTCTTAAAAACAGCAGCCATGGTGTTCAAACCGTTTTTTTTACACAGAAGACTGACACAGCTTCGTGTTGTGAATCTGTTTTTTTAAGAAAACATGTCAGTGGGGGATGGTGGATTTGCCCTTATTCTACTTTGAAAATACCTGTGAAACCATTTTGTTTAAAAACAATGTAGACACAGAGAGAGAGAGATGCGCTAACCGTGAAGCGCCAGGCGAATGCACATTAATGTAGGGCTTTCGGGCTCACGTGGATTTGCGCCCTACAGTACAACCTGCGGTACCGCTGTGTACATACAGTACGAGCATGTTGTACTGTATAAACGTACAGTAACATGGTCAGAAGGAGCACGTAAAAACGTTTCAGAAATAACCATATGTAAGACTTTGATGCTTAAAATGTTTAGGGAGAAATTGAATACTGGTGTGTATTTTTCTGTAAAATACCAAGACCAGCAATATACAGTTTACAGAATACGTTTATGTTCCTAAATTAATATCGTTTATGACCTTCAGATGCATTATGCTCCTCTTCTTTTTATGCTCAGCTATTAAAAGTTCCCTTTAGTTGTAAAATTCCATATAAATATTCAATACTAAGCAGATTAAAACATACACAGTAAAGAGGTTAAATGATTAAATCTTTCCACTACCGACCAACGCACCACGAGTGCCTCTGTCAGTCATTTTGGCCAGCCAATCACGTACCGCGGTTCAACACGGTATGACGTAGTGAGTTGCGTGCAGTATGGGTTTGTACCGCGCAGTTTGAATGGCTGCATCTGTAATGTCTCACAAGCCTGACAATATTGTAATGTTATAGATGTATGCAACTTCATTCAGTTTATAGAATGTTTACCTGAGTCTCTAAATGATAATGAATTGTTTCCAATGCATAATGTAAACCTGGCTGTTGCTGATGACTTGATGCAGTCAGATTGTGAGAGCTCTGAGATAGAAAATGTTTTCATAAATCATGTACATTATATTGATCCTTGTTATCATGTGTATCATGTACATTGTTTAAAGTGTGTTTTGTTAAGGGTAAAAGACTAGAACTATAAGATTAAACACTAAATATTTGGTGCTGTTCAAGAACCCCAAGGACAAAGTGCAAATTGCAACATAATAAATGCAACAACACTGGGAAAAGTACAAAATCTTCAAGTTGTGGAACAATGCAGGGAGTGTCTGGTGTGGGGGGTGGAGCCCCAGACTAAGGGAGACGCGCTGCCATGGAAACCACACCCGACGTGATTAAGTGAATGAACGTCAGGTTTAGAAGAGGGGAAAGATCCAGCAGGTCTTGCTGTCGCTGCAGTGGTGAGAGGATAAATGCAGAGGCTCTGCTGTGAGAGAGCCGGGCTGAAGCATGGCAGTAGCTGGTGTGAGAGCAAAGACTTGATTAGCTGCTGTAGTAGCCCCATGAGGGGGTGAAAAAGAATGACAATTCTGGAGTGGATTGTGAGAGGAACAGCCTGCCAGGAAAAGAGAGAAAATGTCAGTCTGCGAGGAGACTGACAGAAGAAATGGAGCTTTATGAGATCATCAAAAGATTCAAAGGGACAGCATCCTTCTGTCGTGTCTGCTTTAAGAGTGAGTTAGTGTGCTGGGAGATACAGCAGTGGTGGCTGGGCACAGTGTGGTGCACTGGCAACTGCATGGTGTAGCAGTGGTGGCTGGGCATGATGTGAGGTGCGCTGGAAGCTGTGAGTTCACAACCTTAGGGCGCGAGATTGAGACGCCAGAAAGGTTGTGAGGGTATGTTAGAGAGGGACAGTGTGTTTGATCTCGGCACAGTGTGTAGTGCAGAAGAGACTTGGTGATGCATGTAGTGTGTATTTATGAAACCCAACCTGGTGGCATCAGGAGAGGATGTCAAGGCTGGAGGCGAACCTTGGAGTCTGTGGCACTGGTCGAGTATGAAATAGTGACCTAATCGAGTAGGAGCAGGAGGCTCCATGTTGGGGTCTGAGAGTAGGAGGTTCCTAGCAGTGAGGAGAACAGGATCAACTTGGTGAACTTGAGACTCTGAAGGTTAAGGACCCAGAAGTAACGGAATATAGAGTTATGAATCGTTACCCCAATGGGGTCAGTGTGATCACCACTCTCGGAGGAGAGTGCATGTAAGATAAATAAAAAGAACCCAAAAGGCTTATAAAGGGGCGTGATGGGAGAATGGGATCCTGACCACGCCCAATGCGGTGTCAACTACCCCCATGGCACCACAAAGTGTATATGACACAGGCAAAACTTCATTCACAAGTTCTACAATTCTATATGACTTTGGTGAAACAAGCTGCTGAGCAGAAGGCAACTTTAACTCTGCAGATGCCTGCACAAGAACATGCTGATGGGTCAGAAAGCAACTCTCCCACAGAACCTGTGACCGACACTGTAGTAAAAGAGGTTGTAGACAGTGTGCTTCAAAAGGCCAAAAAATGTTGAACTGTTGATAAGGAACATGAGAAATAACTCATCCATGACTTTCTGGAATGAGTAAGGTGAATTTATGTATAAAGGTCAATGTGTGATCGGGAGGCATATGATTGACTTGATTAAGACAATAACACAACCTCTGACAACGCATACTAGACTTATAATGATAATGTGATAATGTGATAATGTTGATAATATAGGCTGGGAGCCTTTTATGAAAGCTATGGCTGAAATCAATGTGCCACTTAAACTAATCCCCACCCGAGAGAACAGGGACTTGTTAGGAAAGCTTGAACATGCTCCCGAAAGGTCAGGGCTAGAGAACACTTTGTCTCATTTCCCTAATATGGCTAAATCTAGGGTCCAGCCTATCCCTAAACGTCTGTTTCAGACACCGCATATGGGTGTAACTCAAAAGAATGCAGATGATTTACAAAACATATGGTTAACTATGTAACTGTGTATTGTATGATATGTTTTTATTAATCTATTTTGCTAATGAATATATACTTGTATTGTTTCCAAGTTATCTTTTTCAGTGTAGAAAACATTTGCAAGTGCTGTGAATGTGTATTATTATTATTGTGTATACATAAGTGTTGTACCTGAAATGTGTTTGTTTTATAATAATTTCAAGCCTTGTAAAGAAGGATGCATTTGGTGGGTATATAGCTGGTAAGTGACTTGGGTGAGTGTTGACAATCAGGTATGCAGATATCTTCAGACTTCTCTCATGGTAACATGGTGGTTAAAAAATGCACCTATGGTGCTTGAAATGGTGCTTAAGAAATGCAATGTCTGTAGTGGGACTGTCAAGTGTCAGAATGTTTCAGGTTGTCTTGTGTCCGTGTTGTGCTTCATCCACAAGTGCTTCTCTTCAGCTAAAAACATACAGGACTTGCTTCCTTATGCTGATCTCAATCACATTGTCAAAAATGGCTTAAATAATTATATTGACGGTGTTTGTTAAGGCACTGTTCTCAGGTTCCCTATTTTTACTAAAGTATAATGATCGATGCACTCTTGGTCCTTAAACATTTAATAGGCAGTGAAAACATTTGTCTGTCTGTCCATGGGGTGAAGGGGGACTGTCTTTCATTGGAAGGTCCGCCTATTCTACTCTGAGAATGTAGGGGGGAGGAAAGGTGCCCGCGGTCTATTCACTGATAAAGTTGTGTTAACAAAAACTACAATATGCTTAAGAGTTGTTAAACCGGTTCTATTTATTTTTCGGCACAGCCAGCCGGCCCGAACCACACAGACACCAGCTAGCCTGCTAGAGCACCACAATTCACGCTCAACCACATCAAAGATCACAGATCAATCCCAGTGTCATCAGTCTCAGTGTTGAGAGCAGATCTCACTGTACCTCTGTGCTGTGGCTGCTTTCCTGTTGAGGGATGCTGGAGACCTGGGTTCAATTCCCCAGCTGGAATGGCGTGACCCCAAAAGTGCTACATTATTTATACCGTGTTGTATTAACTAACTTTTCAGCTTATTCCGCTAGACAGTACATGAATATAATTATATACTTATTAATTTGTTTTATACGCGATTCCATATTATATTCCGTTAATCAAATTCTAGAAGTATACTTTTTTGATAACGAGCGAATTCACAGGAAAGGTTAACACATTATAACTTTTCACAAAGTATATAAACTTAGAAGGAGCACGTAAAAATGTTTCCAAAATAACCACATGTAAGACTTTGATGCTTAAAATGTTTAGGGAGAAAGTGAAATATTGGTGTGTATTTTTTCTTTAAAATACCAATACCAGCCATATACAGTTTACGTAATATGTTTATGTTCCTAAATTAATATCGTTTATGAGCATGTGAAAGGCATGGTGAATCGGAGATTCTCAAAACTTACTTTGTATGATTGGAAACGAATGCGTGATCGGATCAAGGAAATGCTGTGGTGTTACTTTTTGTGAATGAAAAAGTAAAGTCTTTTCGTTTACAAAGACGGTTACAAAGAATGTGGACCAGGGAAATACTTTGAGTTTACAGCTTGTCCAAGGTCATTCATTATTAATACTATTAGTAATATCTTCGGTAAAGCCTTTTTATGCATAAGATATTTCTGCATAATTAAAATATTTATGATAAAGGTGGTAGGTTGTGTACTTTTGTCCAACTGAGCAATCTTACTTTCATAAAATATACCAACTTTTTAATGTATAATGATTAACATGCTGTAATACACAGTTTAATTTCAAAAGTCTAAAGAGTATACAACTTAAATTCTTAATTGAATAAAGATTGTCCCTCAGCAGTGATCGGGATTCGAAACTGGATGTTTTCTGGTGACAGCTCAAATGGTGTACAGGAGAGGTTAAGCTTTATTAGCTCCACCTGGCTGTTTTACAAGGTGATTCCGGATACTATTAACATAATCTAATTTGTATATGGTAAAATGCGGTATGACGTGATATGACGTGTTATATTGTGACAGGCCCTACGCGTTGTACTGCAGCATTCCTCGCTTGTTTTGAATGGCTGCATCTGTAGTTGGGCTTATAAATAACAGGAGTATAACGTCTCTGACATAAAAAATATTAATTCTGGAATATAAATATATCATACATACTGAATATGGCTGGTAGTGGTAGATACTTTTAAATATACAGTACAACATTATTCCTTCTTCAAAAATATTTTATGCATGAAAGTCTTTGACTTGGTTACTTACTGTGGTAATTTTGGAAATGTTTTGACATGCTTGGTCTGACTATAAACTGTAGTGTTCTCTCACGAGGCACCAGTTCTGTAGGGTTCTGGGCATTTACTGGGACAATTATTAATTGTAGCAGTAAGTCACAAAATTGATTCTTTTAATGGCTTTAGAATCCAACCATGCGGTATAACTCAAACAACGCACACACACAGGTACTAATACACAAGAATACATTTATTAATACATAAAATCTGCATGTAAACCTAACTGATCTTATCATGAGGGTTATCAGAATACAAAAGATATATATATTCATTTAGTTACGAAGAGTTACATATATCAAGATGACATACGTTCAGTATATCATTCATTTAGACCGTTTCGTAATTGTACTTGGTTACAACTTCTACAATAGATACTCAAAACAAGTAAATAACTCTTAGGAATTAAATTGATATCAACTGGTTGGGATAACAATTGAATTCTCGAGCTGTAATGCATTGAAGTTGAATACTCATCCAATCTCTGGGGATTCAGATCTCCTGCGGGCTCTCTAGCTCCGTGCCAGGCTGTGCTGTGCGGCTTGCGACGGTGCGCTGCTGCTGCTCTCTGAAGACCGGCTAGTTAGTTTTGGCTGAAACTAGCAAGAGTTTGTGCACAGGAGAAAAGATGAGTGTGGGTCCCAGCAGGTCAGGAAGAGGACCGGTTCGTTCCTGATGAAGCGCTAGTTCTGAATAGTGATTCAGCTGTCCACAGTTCCGACCTGTTCACGAGGCTTGCTGCTGATGCTAACCTCGGGTGGATCCTCTGGTTACTCTCTGGCAACCTCCGCTCTAGACTCTTAGAACAGAGGAAAGTTCTGGCACTCGGACACACTGGCCGTTACATGGTTGTCCGGGCTGAGTCTCAGAATGGTCAGGAGGCGCGCTGCGAGAATGTCCTGCCCTTGGGAGCCTTCTGCTCCTGGGCCATCCTGCCCTGGAATTGTCTCGCACCCCTGGAATTCTCCTTAGAATTCTCTTTAGAATAGTCTCCCCAGGCTCTCTGTGTTGCCTGTTTTTACCTGGAGGAACTTCAGCTTGTTCATTGGCTGAAAGTTTCATGGGCATTAGAGATCCACTTGGGTTACTCGGCCCTACCAGTCCCTGATTGGTTGATCAAGGTGAGATATGAGTCACTTACTCCTGACACTTAGGAATGCAGTCCAGATGTCCATCTGGCACTCCCTAGACAGACAAGCGCCAATGGATGACCATTGATCATGATAGCCAGGTTTAGATAAGTGCATCCCCATTTGGGAGCTGTCCCTTATCAAAAGTTAACACCTTAAATCAGCCTGCATGAATAGCTTCTCTGTGGCTGCACCACAGAGATGAAGAGAGAGATGGGGCCTCATTTGGGAAAGCACAGCAACACTTAATTCTGTCTTATTAACAAGCATTGTCGCTACAACACTTTTAAGTTTATATATTTTATAAAAAGCTATAATATTTTAACCATTTCTATGAATCCTTGCTGTTGTTATTGCAGTAAAAAAACATCTACTTTTTAGAATCCACTTAATAGAGAATAATAATATGGAATTGAGAAACTAAAGAAATTAATAACAATATTCATTTAAGGATCTAAATATAATATATTTATAGAGCTGGTTGTATTACCATATTACACTTTCTTTGTAAACTTCTGCATTGTTTTCTTTGACTCATACACTCATGATTACTTTGGAAACATTTAGACCTGTGCATTTCAGCTATGTTTCTGAGCTGCACTTTGATAAAGTAATTTAGTGCGTGTCTATCACCCTGAAGGTCTGTGTTCACTTCCTGGTCAAAGTACAAGTTTGACTTTTAACAAATACAGACTCCTTTTTTTAAAAAAAAGTAAATATTATGTACACTTCATTGACATTTTTATTATTTTTATATATCACAATGCGTTTATGAAACGTTAAATCGAGGTCCTGACTCTAAGAGTAGGGAGTTATTCCAGTGTCTGGGTTAAATTTCCCCCCTCGGCCTAACAAAGTGGTATTTAAAATACCACTGAAACTGAACTATAATAACATATCCGACAATTATTTACAATATTAATTTATTAATAATACATAATTATTTCAAACTGCTTCTGTTTTGTTCAGGGTCATTTGTCACTCTTTTTGCAACCTTATAAAATGACATTTCAGATGTTAATAACTTTGCAAAGAAATGAGACAGACCCCTCAAACCACTTTGTATTTTGAAGATTGCGATTCGTGAAAATTTCCCCGACTTTTATTTAAACAACATTTAGTACCTGGTTCCAATTTTGGAAAACTTTTTTTGAATAAAGTGGATCCCAGGTGTAAGCGAGTTCATAAGGCAAGAATTACTATTCAAAAGCTACTGAATGTATGCAAATATCTAACCATTTAAGCACATTAACACAAACTCATTGGGTTCAACCTCTCATTAATTTGAGAAACTTTTTCCGTATTTTCTGGTTTTACTCATATAAGAATAAACTACATATGGTATTATTTTGGCAGGAGGAAAGATGTTGTGTACTCAATAGCTTTTTCACCACAGCATGCATTATGTTTTTTACACATCAGTTGAAGCATTCTGAAGTCTATCAAAAATGTAATATAATAATGTAGGTTACACCCTACCTGTCCTGGATAAAGCACTTAGAAAAGAGATGGAATGGTGGATTTATACTTGTAAAAATGTTTAAATTTAAATGCAGTATAAAAATATTATTAATAATGAACATGAACGAGTTTGCAAACGTGGATACTATCAATGGTAGGGGTAAAAACAAGCCTTAAAACATATATATATAATTATAATATTGAATAAGAAAGTGCTATTAAAAAGGCAAGTGAAACATGCACTAAAGGGTGCAAAGAGGTCTGCATTTAATCACAGCCAAAATGCAAGTTATGCTTTTAAACCTTTAATTTGTCCCGTGGAATATTCAGTACTTTGTGCACTGTCTAATCGCAGTGGGGGGAGGGTGCATGTGGGGGAAGGTTTAGGTTGCAATTGAATTGGCACTCTTTGTTCTTGTCTGAGAAGGCATTGGAGCAGTTTAAATCCATTTTTATTTTCTTTGTGATGCAACATGAAACCAATTGTGAATAAAATGACATTGTCAATTGTACAGATGCAGCCATTCAAAACGCGTGAGGTACACCACGGTACACTGGGTGGGCATGTTGCATCAAAACGTGGTATGACATGGTGTATCGCGTCATTTCACGTCAAACCGGAAAGTATCCGGAATCACCTTGTAAAACCGCCAGGAGGAGCCAATAAAGCTTAACTTCTCATGTACAGCATTTGAGCTTTTACATTTAAACTGTGTATTATGGCATGTTAATCATCAGTCATTAAAAAGTTGGTATATTTTATGAAAGCAAGATTGCTCAGTTGGGCAAAAGTACACAACCTACCTTTATCATAGATATTTTAATTATGCAGAAATATTTTATGCATCAAAGCCTTTACTGAAGATATTACTAATAGTATTAATAATGAATGACCTTGGACAAGCTGTAAACTCAAAGTATTACGCTGGTCCACATTCTTTGTAACCGTCATTTTAAACAAAAATACTTTATTTTTTCATTGACAAAAAATAACACCACGGCATTTTGTTGATCTAACTAACAAGGACAGGACATTTGCTAGCCAATATGATAAAGGAATAAATGACTTTTTTTGTTTATTTCTTTAGCACATTTATGTGAACATTTCCATCGATTGTACAAGCACTGAAAAACTGTCCAATCCCTAGTTCGTAGGGCATTTTCTTTTACTAAAACAGACATAAAAACTCCTTTGCTTTGCTATAATTTCTAACAAAGAAAAAGATTTAAACTGCGACACTTTTATCATTCAATGAGAGCTCAAAATATCACAAAGATCCTCAAGAGCACAGCAAAGACAACAGAAAAAGATATGTGTATCAGATACATGAGAATCCAAGCTTTTTTATCTACCCTAAGAAGTAGTCTTTAAAATTTCTTCATCACACAGTGAAGTCAAATTAGTGTGTATATTAGAGAATATAGGACTTCTTCGAATGTGTGTCATGCAATCAGATTTCAGGACCGGAATTATCTGTTTTATAATAGGAAATATAGTATGGAATCTGGTATCTAAAGAAATTAATAATGATATTAATTTAAGGATCTAAATATCTAAAAATATGTATTTATATAGCAGATAGTATTACTGTATTCCACTTTCTTTGTAAACACGGAAAAACACATTCACAACGCAACGCTGTGTCACTCTTCTGTGTAAAAAAAAACGGTTTGAACACCCTGTTTTTAATAAGCTGCTGAGTTAAGAATAGGAATGTTCCTGCTATCAGTCTTAACATAAACATATTATGTAAACTGTACTGTATATTGCTGGTCTTAGTAGTTTAAAGAAAAAATACACACCAGCATTCCATTTCTCCCTAAACATTTCAAGCATCAAAGTCTTACATGTGGTCATTTCAGAAACATTTTATGTGCTCCTTCTGACCATATTACTGTACGTTTATATACTTTTTGAAAATTGATCGTTTTAAGCTTTTCTGCGAATACGCTCGTTATCGGAGTAAACAAAAGCATACTTTTAGAATCTGATTAATAGGGAATATAATATGGAATTGCTTATCTAAAGAAATTAATAACAATATAATTATATTCAGGTACTGTTGCACAAACAGTAGTATATACACATATCTATTGATATGTGTGTAGCGGCAATGCTTGTTAATAAGACAGAATTAAGTGTTGCTGTGCTTTCCCGAATGAGGCCCCATCTCTCTCTTCATCTCTGTGGTGCAGCCACAGAGAAACTATTCATGCAGGCTGATTTAAGGTGTTTACTTTTGATAAGGGACAGCTCCCAAATGGGGATGCACTTAGCTAAGCCTGGCTATCATGATCAATGGTCATCCATTGGCGCCTATCTGTCTAGGGAGTGCCAGATGGACATCTGGACTGCATTCCTAAGTGTCAGGAGTAAGTGACTCATATCTCACCTTGATCAACCAATCAGGGACTGGTAGGGCCGAGTAACCCACGTGGGTCTCTGATGCCCATGAAACTTTCAGCCAATGAATGAGCTGAAGTTTCTCCAGGTAAAAACAGGCAACACAGAGAGCCTGTGAGACTATTCTAAAGAGAATTCGGAGGAGAATTCCAGGGGTGCGAAACAATTCCAGGCCAGGGCGGCCCAGGAGCAGAAAGGCTCCCAAGGGCAGGACATTCTCACAGCGCGCCTCCTGACCATCCTGAGACTCAGCCCGGACAACCACGTAACGGCCAGTGTGTCCGAGTGCCAGAACTTTGCTTTGTTCTAATAGTTGAGAGTGGAGGTTGCCACGAGTAACCAAAGGATCCACCCGAGGTTAGCATCAGCAGCAAGCCTTGTGAACAGGTCGGAACTGTGGACAGCTGAATCAGTATTCAGAACTAGCGCTTCATCAGGAACGATGAAGGAACCGGTCTTCTTCCTGACCTGCTGGGACCCACAGTCATCTTTTCTCCTGTGCACAACTTTGCTAGTTAAAGCCAACACTAACTAGCCGGTCTTCAGAGAGCAGTGCCGCAGGAGTCTCCACCAAGCCGCAACAGCACAGCCTGGCACTGAGCCAGAGAGCGCGGATTGGACAGCAACGAGCCTGCAACTGTTCCTTTGCTTGTGCCTGCAGGAGATCTGAATCCCCAGAGATTGGATGAGTATTCAACTTCACTGCATTACTGCTCGAGAATTCAATTGTTATCCCAACCAGTTGATATCAATTTAATTCCTAATAGTTATGTACTTGTTTTGAGTATCTAATGTAGAAGTTGTAACCAAGTTCATTTACAAAACGGTCTAAATGAATGATATATTGAACGTATGTCCTCTTGATATGTGTAACTCTTCGTAACTGAATGAATATATATCTTTTGTATTCTGATAACCCTCACGATAAGATCTGTTAGGTTTAGATGCACATTTTATGTATTAATAAATGTATCCTCGTGTATTAGTACCTGTGTGTGTGCGTTGTTTGAGTTATATTGCATGGTTGGATTCTAAGGCCATTAAAAGAATCATTTTGTGATTTACTGCCACAATTAATAATTGTCCCAGTAAATGCCCAAACCCCTACAGAACTGGTGCCTCGTGAGAGCACACTACATGTGTATGGCTGTTGCAGGGGCTATCACATGACTGTGTCAGTGGCGTGATGGCTTATGTGACTGACTTATAAGCAAAAGGTTGGGTGTTCAAATCCAGATATCACATGAGTTTTCTTTTAACAAATAAACATTTCTTTGAAAAACTAAAATAGCAATAGCAAAATAACAATATTATGGACACTCTATTGACTTTTTTATATTTTTAAATATCACAACATGTTCGAATCTAAGTCATTTCTTAATAACAACGAATAGTTTTAAACTGCTACTGATATCATTATCATCAATATGTGAAAAAAGTGAATCCTGTTTTTTTATGGTCTGAAGCTCCAATCCTGCTATGTCTAAAAATTAGACATGAGAAGAGTATTACTGGACAATGTTGTGAGGCTAAAGAAATCAATAACAATATTAATTCAGAGATCTAAATATATTTAACGCTCGCCTGCGCGGTGATGTCACCGTCTTTCCCTCTGAACAGCTATCAGGAACCTGTACCGTGTGGATCCCTTTAGATCTCACTTCAGATTTAAAAGGATATTAATAATATCTTCAGTGTTGCATTAACATTGGAATGTTCTTCCAAGTGTAAAAAGAGGTGATACTCAACGTATCATAAATTGCAGTTTACAGACCGTACAAGATCATTTTTTATGAATATTGTCTTCTGTATCGCATTAAAATTGGAACGCTTTTCACAGGTGTAAATCCACCTATTTTCTAACTGCTTTATCCAGGACAGGTAACAGTTTCACAACTCACCCTTCCCCCTGCGTGTCTGACTTTCTTTTTAACCCTTCTGTGCCTGAATCACAGCGGTTAAGAAAAACATTTTTCCAAGAAAGATCTGATGACGAGGAAGAAAGATCATCCATTTTTCGTGCACAAAAAGTGGTTATTGACTATCGAAACCTGTTTTTATCTCTTTTAAAGTCATGCAATTTCTAAGTTAAGCAGGAACACATCATTACATCTCATTTTTTATTTTTTTCTTAAATTAAAAAATCCAATTGCCCATTCTAAGGGGCATTTATAATGTTGTGGCACTATTATATAGGATGGACACAGTGACTCAGGCACTCGTTGAATGAAAAACAGTGCTTTATTTCTCAGTACAGCTGAGTACAGAGAGACACACACACTTTTTCATTGACAAAAAGTAACACCACACTCTCTTGTTTAACCGACAGGCAGCTGAAGCACCACGTCTCTTCCCGTAAAAAGTCTTTGTCTGCATACTATGGTCGTTGTAATGCAGGCTTGCGGATTTTTTTGTAATCTGAACTCAACCCAATCCCTTGGTGTATTTATATTATATTCTCATGTATGAGTAGAATAGGTTCATTGTCTTCCAATGAAAGACAGTTTCCTTTCGGCCAAGACATTCAGGGGACAGTAGAAACTCACCACACCAGGACTGTTACAGTAACTCAATCAACCTTAATAGCCTTGCAAATGCGTTCACACTGTTGGATATATACTCGACGCTCCAGAGATGTCACATTTTCCTGTACATGTCAAACCGGTTGCTTTCTATTGCAGATGTGCTCCCTCAGAGACTTTTTTTTCTCATAGCACTTTACACTTAGTTTAAACTACTGAGTGAAATAGGTTTAATACAGGTGAGTAGCCGTGTACAGCATGCATAGGCTGCAAAGGAACAAGTAATAGGTTTATTCCATGCTGAAAAGAGAAGAAAGACAACACAACATTTCGGCCGTTTCAGGCTACGCTGTTCTGCTTCCTATGGTGATATACAGGTTTTTCCCATGAAGCCGTATTGAGCAGTATTTCTCACGTTGTGAACATGTGTACACAGCAGTCCCCCTGGGATCCAGTTAGTGTGTAATTACGCATTGATGAAAAACCGGAGGTTTAAAAAAAGAGAATTAGCTCACTGATAGTTTTGTGTGGAGGCTGTGAAGATTTTCACATGTCGTGGTCTTTAAAATGCATTTGATTTGAAGGCTTTCTGTGTTTGCCTTCTAAAGATATGGACAGAAGAATATTCGAGCGTGGTAAAAAAATGGCTTAAAAACAGCATCGTGAAGGCTGTACTTTGAACACACAGCAAGTGTTTTCGTAACTCTAGGAGGTTTTGTGAAAAAGCTACAGGCGTGCCAATTGTAATTGTTTTTATTTTTAAATACATTTTAGAAAAGTGTCATCTATACAAAAAAGTTGGATTTAATACCACTCGATATTAATATATTAACACAGATAAGCTCTCTATTAAAGCTCAGATCAAAGATCAAGCACAGATCAAACAGCAAGATCTCACACACTGGGAATGATCTGTGATCTGTGATGTGGTTCAGTGGGAATTGTGGTGCTCTAGCAGGCAGGCTGTGCCGAAAAATAAATAAAAACCGGTTTAACAACTCTTAAGCATACTGTGGTTTTTGTTAACACAAGTTTATCAGTGAAAAGACCACGGGCATTTCCCCCCCTACATTCTCAGTGTAGAATAGAATTTATTATTAGCACAATTTATTACAATGCTAAATTTAATATTATTGATTACTGATAGTTTATGATAACACCAACCTTTCTTAATTAGATGTATTTAAAACAATGAACTAAGTGTAACATAGCATTCAGAAATACAATCGAGAATAGTATAGATGAAACTTTTCTAAAATGTATAACAAAATGAAAGACGATTAAAATCTGTAATCTTTCCACCTGTAATGTCATTAGAAAGTACAATAAGTTCCTGCTTTGTCTAACAATGGTATCAAAAAGTAGTCTGCATGCTGAGAAACCTGTGCTTTATGATAATCAAGGGACTTAGGAGTCAAAGAAAATGATCTACGTTGTTTAATTTTAAACACAAAGTTATGAATGCATACACAATTGGTGCTTTACGGCCATTGTGCAATACTGAGCTCCGCGCTTCCTCCCTCTCTAAGTGCCGCCTCCCCCTCTGACGCAGCGCAGTGGGCAGCACACTGTTTTCAGAGCCTGTGATTGAGGAAAAAAAGACCTGCTGATCTGTTCTATATACCAGGAAGACAAAAGAATATGATTTTTTTCTATTCGAAATGTGTATTTTAAACGTTTAATTAAGAAGTAAAAACCTTACAGCATACAAAGAAATTCTAAGCTGATCAGGAGGAAGAAAAATCACCTGTTCTTCGCGCATTAAAAGTGGTCATTAACTATCGAAACCTGTTTTTATAGGTTTTAAAGTCGTGCAATGTCTAAGCAGGAACACATGGTTATATCTTGTTTTTGCTTTATTTTTTAAGAATTAAAAATACAACCTAATTTTAAAGACCTCTACTTGTGAAGACTGTGAAGTGAAGGACTGTGAAGAGAGGCCCAAGAGGACTAGAAATCAGGACCAGGGATGTCAAGGTACAGATGCAGCCATTCAAAGTGCGCGTTACAGACACGTACCGCAGGTGGCGTCGTGCATTGTGACGCAAGATGACGTGCGGCACCGCAGTACATGATTGGTTGACTGACAGGGGCACTCGTGGTCCGTTGGTCTGTTGTAGAAAGACTTACAGTAAACGTCTTTGCTGTGCCCGTTGTAGATATTGAATTTTACCACGGAAGGGAAATCTTAGTAGCTGAGCATAAAAAGAATAGGAGCATACTGTAACGCGTGTGAAGGCCATAAACAATATTAATTTTGGAACATAAACATACAGTACTGTATATGGCTGGTCTTGGTACTTTAAAGAAAAAATACACACCAGTATTCCATTTCTCCCTAAACATTTTAAGCATCGAAGACTTTAACTAAAGAGATACCGGAGTCAACAAGCATACTTTTAGAATTTGATTAATAGGGAATATAATATGGAATCGCGTATCTAAAGAATTTAATAACAATGTGATTATATTCATGTACTGCGACAGGGCTGTGTAGGGCTGTTTCGCCTCCCTCTTCATGTGACTTCCCCTGTAGCCTACTGGTCTACGTGCCCGCTTACCAACTCACGGGTTGTGTGTTCAAATCCAGCTGGTGCTGGACTTTTCTTTTAACAAACATTTCTTCGAAAAAATAGAATAGCGATATTATGGACAATCAATTGACTTCTATATTTCAAAATATCACAACATGATCGATTCTAAGTCATTTTTGATAACAATGAATAGTCACCTTCTTCCCTTCTGACAACGGTCCCTGCTTCTAGTGTGTGTGTGTGTGTGTGTGTGTGTGTGTAATAGAGTAAATTTTTATAGAGAAATGGAGGCTGGACAGTATGCGATACAATATAAACATTTATATTGATTTAAATCGTGTTTTGATTTAAATCGCAAACGCGTATTTAATTATATGTGTTTTTTTAATCATAATCAGGCTAATGCAACATAAATTGATACAGTATCTCTGTCTTATTTTTAGTAAATAAAGTGCATTTTTGCACACTATACTGTATGTGCAAACGTTTGATGATATGTCGCTGTTGTGAATGTCTGTGGACATGTGCTGGCTGGACAGGAGGCTCTACTGTACACAGAGAGCTTAGAAGACAAAGATATCAATTTATTTTAGTCAAAAATTTATATATCACCTTTAAAAGTGGAATCTCAAAGCAAAGTAAATACCCAACACTGATTGAACCCATCTGCCATGCTAATAAAACACCTTGAATTGAATTTAATTGAGGGAGAGAGGGGGGGGCGCGTGGCAAATAAGATACACTCCACAGGCATTCACAACAGCAACATATGAAACGTTTGCACATATGGTTAAGTTATTACATGGTTTTCAAAGTGCAATGAAATACAATATTGTTGTTGTTGCTGTTCTTGTTGTTTTTATCCTGTAAAGCGTTTTGAGAAGCCACCTTTAAAGGCGATATATACTGTAAAAGCGCTGATTCTTATGGAATGTGTTCCGCCGGGGATTCAAATTTTTTTTTATTTTTTTTTAATCGCGTATCCAAGGAAATCTCAGTATAACTTTGTTCATGAACAAACAGTGGCATGTTACATTATTATTAGTTTTTTTTATTTCGAGAGACTGGATAAGTAGTTCAAGTGTTTTTTTTTTAACTTCCTGAAAAACAACTAATAATTTAACTATATGTGCAAATGTTTTATGATATGTCGCTGTTGTGAATGTCTGTGGACATGTGCTGGCTGGACAGGAGGCTCCACTGTACACAGAGAGCTTAGAAGACAAAGATATCAATTTATTTTAGTCAAAAATTTATATATCACCTTTAAAAGTGGAATCTCAAAGCAAAGTAAATACCCAACACTGATTGAACCCATCTGCCATGCTAATAAAACACCTTGAATTGAATTGAATTGAATTGAGGGAGAGAGGGGGGGAGGGCGCGCGGCAAATAAGATCCATAAGGCATCTACAACAGCAACATATGAAACGTTTGCACATATAGTTAAGTTATTACTTGGTTTTCAAAGTCGGGAGACATTAGAGGCTTGCCACACCCGGACTGTTAAACCAACGCATTAGCACGTCAAAGCCCATTGAGGACCCGGGCGCAATAATTGGTTTCTCCCTTGAATTACTGATCTGCATTAATTATGGAAATCGAGTTCCTGCTCTGTGCAGACGACCTGGTCCCGCTGTCGCCCACAGAACAGAGGCTGCGCCTGAACCTGGCACTGCTGGAGCAGCACTGTCAGACCTGGGCGCCGACAGTCAATCTGTCTGGTTTTCCAGAAAAAAAGCCAGACCTCAGGAAACAGGTACAAATTCACACTTAACAACACATTAACACCTAACAACGGGAGCAGGGACGAATTAGGCCAGTACCCACTATTGTTAAACATACAGAAAAGGATATTAAAGTATTGAATATTAGTATTGGCTTTAGTATTAGCCATACAGAACATTAAAGTGCCCCTTTTCCATTCAGCGGGTGCCTGAGCTGCTGTGTCCTATCTTCTGACAGTTGCCGTTGTGAACAAACATTTCTTTGAAAAAATGAGACGTTTCCCTTGGTCAGAGATATAAATATATAATATATAAATAAATTAAATTTAACTAACATGTGAAATAGCGTGTGAAAAAGTGGTAGTTTAAGCTTTTCTGCTAATATAATATGGAATCGCGTATCTAAAGAATTTAATAACGATATGATTATATTCGTGTACTGCGACAGGGCTGTGTAGGGCTGTTTCGCCTCTCTCTTCATGCGACTGTACCAGGAAGAGGATTTCTTTCTATTCGAAACGTGTATTTTAAAAGTTTAAGAAGTAAAAACCTTACAGCGTACACAGATTTCTAAACTGATCAGGATCGTTATCTTTGTCTTATGCATAACAATGTTCACCGCTCTGTCCAGCAAATTAATAATAAACTTTATTTTATATAGCGTTTTAGACGAATAAGTAATTAGATTGCTCATAAACCTAATCACTTGCTTTTTCTTTTTATTTAGGCTCAGATTTCAACTATAGATCATATTATTAATAACCATAATAACAACCAACCAACAAAAACAACCATATAAACACAATACCAACCAAAAACAAAGATAACAACCACAATACAAAATCAAATATATCAAACCATTATACTCTCGCAAATTCCTCCAATTATCATAATCCCGCCCCATATGCAAAACCAAACCCTCCTCCCATCCCAGTTTATCCTCTTCATCATAAACAAAATCCACCTCAATTTTTAACAAAGCATTACTGCTTACTGGGCTAAATGAATTAATAGCAAACATGGTTTACATAAAATACATTTTTCCAAGAAAGTTTATAATAATACGATCTATAGTTGAAATCTGAGCCTAAATATAAAGGACAAGCATTTTCAGAGAGCAATCACGCTGTGTTTATGTAGAAAAAGTGATTAGGTTTATGAGCAATCTAATTACCTATTCGCTTAAAACGCTATATAAAATAAAGTTTATTTAAAGATGAATGATAAGTGTAGCAGTTTAAATAATTTTCGTAGTAGGGCTTGGACAGATTCCAAGTGCATTTTTGCAATTTACGTTGTAATACAGTTTAGAATACAGTTAGTCTAAGCTTTATCAGCTTTATTTATGGGTTGCAATTTAGAAAAAGTCAAAAACCGCACTCAAAATGCAATTTAGAGCTTTCTGGCAAGGGGAGACACCCAAATTATAATGTAACATGCCACTGTTTGTGCATGAACAAAGTTATACTGCAATTTTCCTTAGATACACGATTAAAAAAATAAATTTTTTGAATCCCCGGCGGAACACACTCCATAAGAATCAGCGCTTTTATACAGTATATCGCCTTTAAACACATATATTTAAACACGCGTTTACGATTTAAATCAAAACGCGATTCAAATCAATATAAATGTTTATTTTGTAACGCATAGGTGACTATTCATTGTTATTAAAAAGACTTAAATTCGATCATGTTGTGATATTTAGAAATATAAATTTGTTTGGTGCGAGTGAGGTTTTATTTAATCTCTGACCAAGGGAAACGTTTCATTTTTTCAAAGAAATGTTTGTCATAGTTCATAGTCATAGTTCCATGGGATTCAATCACAGCCCATGTGACATGGGAGTCAGGAAACTAACACACAGCGCCACCAGATTTGATAACGCTATAAAAACGCTATAAAATAATGTGACTAGGCACAGAACAAGTTTACAGCACAGTACAATAATAAATGCTGACCATGACCTTAGAAGCATAAATTACCTTACACTCAATTTAAACACAAGCTGTCTTTAGCCCTCTAAGCTGGTTCATACAGAAATGTAGAGATCCAGGCTCAGAACACACAGCTTCATTAGCGAATACATATGCAGGACAACTAGAGAAGACGTTTTACAGAGGATGGATTTTTAGAAACATCCCATCAGTGACATCACTGAAGTCAACTCCTACTCTAGGTAACTGTCGTGTGGATAGTTTCACAAGAATCAGATAAAGGTTTAAGCATCGCTTGTTCTAGATAAAACTGCAAAAAAAAACAACAACCCATAATGTACTTCCTTGCGGCTCTGTTTGCCCAAATCATATATTCACAACGTGAAATTAGAAAATAATATTACGTAACCCAAATCCGCAATATGGAAACAGAACCTGTGTAATTGTTGACAGATGATGTTCTCATAACATTTTTACAAGACAAACTACAACATTTAAAAAATTACTTGTATGTACTTGATATCTCTAATCAATCCACGGCGATATAGTTAAAGCAGTCCCCACACAAAACGAAACTAAAACGCCCTGGGCATACCGTTTCGCGCTTCTTATCAGTTGCTCAAAAGTAATTTGACCGTATGAAATGCATAATATAAACCTAGAAACATATACAGTACGTGAGCAGTACTTACGTAGTATCGGTGTCAAGACATACCTCTCAAATACTGTAAATCAAGTTAAAAATATCTCAAGACCGATTCTGGTCATAATGAAACCATGTTTCGTGTATGTTTTCTTTAAAGTACCGAGACCAGCCATATACTGTATGTTTATGTTCCAAAATTAATATCGTTTATGGCCTTCACACGTGTTGCAGTATGCTCCTATTCTTTTTATGCTCAGGCACTAAGATTTCCCTTCAGTGGTAAAATTCCATATAAATATTTAATACTTAAACGGGCACAGTTAAGACATTAAATATACATATACATACTGTATACAGTACAGTTTGCATACGGTAATATGTTTATGTTCCTAAATCAATCTCTTTTATGAGCATGTGAAAGGCATGGTGAATCGATTCTCAAAAATTACTGTACTTTGCATGATTGGAAAAAAATGCGTGATTGCGAAATGCTGTGGTGTTACTTTTACAAAGACGGTCAATGAAAAAAAGAATGTGGACCAGGGCAATACTTTGAGTTTACAGCTTGTCCAAGGTCATTTATTATTAATACTATATCTTCGTTAAAGACTTTGATGGCTACAGCTCAAACATGAGAGGTTGAGCTTTATTAGCTCCACCTTGCGGAAATTCCAGATACTATTATTTTGCTAGCGGTATTTACCGGTAACTTGCGGTAGACTGCGTACAGCGTACCGGAAAATAATGCGGTATCGCCCGCGCATTTTGAATGGCTGCATCTGTATCCTCACAGATCAGATGATGACATGTTCTCCTCTATCCAGAACATAAGCAATAGGAACACAATGCTTGAGAGAGATAGTGTAAAACCTCTATCTTGATCAGAACATAATGTAACTTTATGCCTTTTGCCTCAAATTAGAATTCAAGTTTGTTAACACTCAGTTGTTTATGTCTTTGTAACTTTCACTTTTCTAATTCTCTACTTTCCAACCGTTTCCTCAACTCTTTCCGATAAACCTTTTTTGTTTGTATTATTTAAATTCCTAATAAACTCATCATTTATTTATTATTTATTTTAATAAAGTGAACCAGCCCTGATCTGAATTCAACAAGATCAAACTCACCATTTTTTTAAATCAGGTTCTTTAGTATTAGATAAATGATCACATTAACCTGATTGTGGTTTCAGAGAACACAATCATTTATGGTTTGTGGTGATTATCACTAGATCACTGGTACTTCATATATAAGTTTTGTTTCCTGGTAGTAGTGGTTATGTGGATAGATGGGGGGGCAATTGTATTTATTTATAAAAAACATTATTACTTATTAAAAAAAAATATTATTACTGAAATGTTGTGTTTTCTTTCTTCTCTTTTCTGCACTTGTTCCATAATAGTATGTTTGGTTAAAAAAAACATAGACAACCCCTCCTTATATAATAATTAAAGTACTAATGAATAGGTTTAAGTTCATTAAGATAAGATTGATTGACTAAAACAAACAACAGTAAAGACAAACGTTTAGTACCTAACTAAACAACATGAATCCCTCCTCACTTTCAGCAAGTACCTGCACTTTTTTGCTCTGGTTTCCCATCTATTTCCCTACTCCATGTAATCCCCGTTTGTCTAAGTGTTCTTTCATATCCTCCAAGGGGGCTAATGTATGCCCCACTATAATGAAGAGGTCAATAAAACTGCCTGTGAGCCTGTATTTGCCTCCTATCTGTCTTTACACATGCTGCCAGCAGAACCATACATTACAATACAAAAACAAGACCACATTGAGATGCAGATGCTTGATAGGAAGAGGTTTACTCACTAGCTAGATCTGTCTCACAATCCTAGTCTGTTTAACAGCCAATTTGAAGCTTGCATTTAACAACCTTTGGCTTGGTTTCATCCCACTCTGCTCTTTTTTAAAAAAAGACCCCATCGGCTAGGCTGATTTTCAAATAAGTGAATTTGCAACTGTTGAATTTGCAGATCTTAGTATCCTGCTGTACATTGAACGTGTTATTTCTTGCCCTTCTGTGCTTCATAGTGGGGCATGCCACAGCTGCAGTGGCTGCCAGCCACATTTCTGCTCTGTCTTGATTGCCATGGAGACGGCTAACACAGTGTACCTGGCTGTAGTTAGAGCTCTTACTTCAGCAAGTGCTCTAAAGGTATTTAAACCCTGTGCTATATCTCCTCAGCAATCTGGCATTGTTGACTTCGGTTCTGTTCCAGCAGAGTCCTTCCTGTTGCTGGTTTCATTTACTCAGGCTCCACCTGGGACCTCTGCCTGTGGCTGTGCTGTCTGGAGGATTCCAATTGCTGAGAATCATGTCCTCAGCAGATGTCTCTATTGATCTGGTCTAGATGGAGCTTGGAAATCTGGTTCCATCCATTTCCAGGTGCTTCTCCAGAGGACTGCCTTCCAGGAGACTGTGTTGATAGCACACATCTAGCCTGGTCTGTGGAGAAGATCCCCCTGAGGACCTATGCCTTGAATCGACCCATCTCCTGTGCCCTTTGGTGACTCATCCCCTACATTCATTCTGCAACAGCTTTCCTTAAATTTTCCCTTCATGTACTCATTTTTCAGTCCACCTGTCTACACCCCAGGCTGATGTAGGCTATCCACAGTTTCGGTGTGACCCCCTTTCCCTGGGAACACTGCTGCAGAAATCTGCTCTGATGCTAAGAGCAACACTCCAGCAACTCTTCCTCCTGGACACTGGTCCTAGACTTCAGTGCACAGTTTTGCCTCTTGTTGTGTTGTGCCAGCCTGTTCTGTGCTGGCCACTCCCCCTTGACTGACTCACCCTATTTCCTGGGGGGGTACAAGGCATTTTAGAGTCCTAACATTATAATCACCCAGAACCCCCACCCCCAACCTCTCCTAATTAGGAAACTGACTGTGTCAGTGTTGTGATGGTTAAAGTGATTGACTTATAAGTGAGAGGGTGGGGGTTCAAATCCAGCTATTTCCATGAGTTTTCTTTTAACAAACATTTCTTTGAAAAACTAAAATAGCAATAGTAAAATAGCAATATTATGGACACTCTACTGACTTTTTTATATTTCTAAATATCACAACATGTTTGTATTGTATGTACAGCGGTACCACAGGGTGTTGGGCACAAATCCACGTGAGCCCAAAAGCCCTACATTAATATTGTGCATTCACCTGGCGCTGCTCGGTTTTTGCATCTCTCTCTCTCTTCTTCTCCCTCCCTCCCGGGAGTGCCGCCTGTGCCGTATTTCACTCCACAGTCTGAGTCTCTGTGTCTACATTGTTTGTAAACCAGTTTCACAGGTATTAGAACAGGACAAGTCTTCTAATGAAGGACACACACTCCATCTTCCCCAACGGCCACATGTTTTCTTAGAAAAACAGATTCACAACGCGAAGCTGTGTCAGACTTCTGTGTAAAAAAAATCGGTTTGAACACCATGGGTGCTGTTTTTAAGATGCTGCTGAGTCAAGTATAGGAATTTTCCTGCTGTCAGCAGTATCGTGTATATAGTTGATCCTTACCTGAATGAAAACAGGACATAAAGAAAGGGTTTCAGAAATCAAACAAAGCTATTGCTGTAGTTGTAGTGTTGCTGTAGTATTACTGCACAAACAGTAGTATAAGATTTCCTATTGATATGTGTATGGCTGTTTCACCATCATGCTTTGGCACTGTGTCTGTGGCATAATAGCATAAACAACTAACTTATAAGTGTAAGGTTGGGTGTTCAAATCCAGCAATGGTTATGAGTTTTCTTTTAACAAGTAAACATTTCTTTCAAAAACTAAAATAGCAAATATTATTGGCATTCTATTGACATTTTTTATATTTCTAAATATCACAACGTGTTCGTACTGTATGTACACAGCGGTACCGCAGGGTGTAGGGTGCAAAGCCGATGTTGCACATGCGCCTAGTACTGTAGCCGCTCTCTCTCTCTTCACAAAGTGAAACTGTGTTACTCTTCTGTGTAAAAAAAATCAGTTTGAACACCATGGTTGTTGTTTCTAATATGCTGCTGAGTAAAGAATTGGAATTTCCCTGCTGTTAGCAGTATTGTGTATATAGTTTTATGCACAGTTTCACAAGTAGAGGTCTTTAAAATTAGGCTGGACAAACACATTTTTTAATTGTGTAATGGTTAAAAAAATGTAATGTGTAATGGTGCCATATTGAAAAATCATTTAAAAACAAAAGAGGTTTCACAACTCAAAGCAAGACTTGGAAAGGTCAGAGGACCTGCTTAGTGTGTAAAACACATGCAGGATTGTGGGTGCTGTGGATTAAATGTTATTGGCTTGTGAACAGCATTGCCCTCTTCATAGGGGTGCAAAGTGCCACATTAAATAAAAGCACGAGAAAAAGAGATTCAGAATGCAGTCTTCTGTATAAAAAAATCAGTTTGAACATAATGGGAGCTGTTTTTAATAAGCTGCCGATTAAAGAATATTTGAATTTTCCTGCTGTCGGCAGTATTGTGTATATAGTTGACCCTTACCTGAATGAAAACAGGACATAAAGAAAGGGTTTCAGAAATCAAACAAAGCTTTATTCCCGTGCTTACAGTCTGGGTAAATGGAGGCTGCGCTGTTATGCTTCCTATGGCGATATATGGGTTTTTCACACGAAGCCGTATTAAGCAGTATTTCTCGCGTTGTGAACGTACACAGTGGTCCCCCCAGGTTCCAGTTAATGCGTAATTACGCATTGATGAAAAACTGGAGTTTGTGGTCTTTAAAATGCATTTGGTTTGATGGCTTTCTGTGTTTCCCTTGCGAAGATATGAACAAAAGAATGTTCGAGCGTGGTAAAATAAAATGGCTTAAAAATGACATAGTGAAGGCTGTGAAAACAGTCACAATGTACTTTGTATACACAGCAAGTGTTTCGTAACTCCAGGAGGTTTCATGAAAAAGCTACAGAAGTGCCAAAATCATTCTCGAACTTCAAGCTAACTTTACTCAGGTAACCTGTCCCCACACACCCTCCCCCTACTGCGATTAGAATATACACAAAGCACTGAAATCTTTAGAGTAGATGATCAGGTGTTTCACAGACGTAGGCATAGTACGTAATTCAGGCTTTATGAACTCGCACCTGGGATTCGATTAATTAGGGTTATTAATTATTAGAGTTCATAAAGCCTGAATTACGTACTATGCCTACGTCTGTGAAACACCTTTGCTAGTTAATGCTACTTCACTTTCTCGGGCGTGATTTTTTGAGGCAAAAACCAGGCTTGTTTTGTGATCTTCCTAAGATTGTTAAACGCAGTGTCAAAATGTTTCCATATGAAAGGATTCAAATGAAAAGCAGTGACGTCACCATCCTGAGGTGTATGTGTGTGGCAGATCTATGATGTGTTGAGTGTGAATTGTGGTGAGCCTCTGATTGGGGAGAAAAAGACCTGCTGATCTGTTCTACATACCAGGAAGACGACAGAATATGATTTTTTTCAATTCCAAACGTGTATTTTAAACATTTAATTAAGAAGTAAAAACCTTACAGCGTACACAGATTTCTAAGCTGATCAGGAGGAAGAAAAATGACCCGTGTTCCGTGCATAAAAAGTGGTTATTAACTATCGAAACCTTGTTTTTATAGCTTTTAAAGCTGTGCAATGTCTAAGCAAGAACACATCATTATATCTTATACAGATGCAGCCATTCAAAATGTACAGTATAAACCCATACCATGGGCATCTACGCATGCACCACCACACCGTACTGCGGTACGTGATTGGCTGGCCAAAATGACCGATAGGGGCACTCGTGGTGCATTGGTCGGTAGTGAAAAGATTTAATCATTTGATCTCTTTACTGTGTACATTTTAATCCACTTAGTCTTAAATATTTACAGATGTAGCCATTCAAAGTTTGTGGTACAAACACATACAGCAGGCATTTCCCTACGTCATAACGCGTCATACCGCAGTACGTGATTGGCTGGCCAGAATGACCGACAGGGGCACTCGTGGTGCGTTGGTCGGTTGTGGAAAAGATTTAATCATTTACTCTCTTTACTGTGCACATTTTAATCCACTTAGTATTAAATATATTCATATGGAATTTTACAACTAAAGATAATTTTTAGTAGCTGAGCATTAAAAGAAGAGGAGCATAACACATCTGAAGGCCATAAACGATATTAATTTAGGAACATAAACATATTACTGTATGTAAACTGTACTGTATATGGCTGGTCTTGGTAGTTTTAAGAAAAAATACACACCAGTCTTCCATTTCTCCCTAAACATTTTAAGCATAGGTGTTTTATAAAACGGTCCCCAAATATGCGATTGCTGTATAGAATGAATTTTAATTTAAAAAAAATTATTAAGCTGTTTATGTTCCTCCGCCTGAGAATATAGTCAATTGTTGCTACACAACGCAGAAATACAGCCACAAGTAACTAGCACAGAGAGGACATTAGCTAGCCAATAAGATTAAGGAATAAATGGCTTTTTTTGTTTATTTCTTTTGCACATTTATTTGAACATTTCCATCGATTGTACAAGCACTGACGAACTGTCCAATCCCTAGTTCGTCAGACATTTTCTTTTACTATAACAGACATAAAAACTCCCTTGCTTTTAACAGAGCGTTTCATCATTTCTAACAACGAAAAGGATTTAAACTGCAACACTTACTTCAACGAGAGCTCAAAATATAGGAAGTAGTATACGCTCCTGCTTTGTTTAACAATGCTATGAAAACTAAATCTAAATAGTGAGAAAGCTATGCTTAAAGTGAATTAAGGGACTTAAAATGCAAAGATAATGATTTATATTACGTTGTCAGATTGTGAACCAATAAATGCATTTTAAAGACCACGAGTTGTGAAAATGTTCACAGCTTGCTCATAAAAATCAGTGAGCTAATTCTCTTTTTTTAAACCTCCGGTTTTTCATCTATGCGTAATTACGTACTAGCTGGAATCCGAGGGGATCGCTGTGTACACATGTTGTGATATTTAGATATTTAGAAATAATGCCACCTCGCCGCGGTCCTGGAGGGGAAGGCCTGCCAGGTGTTGCTGGATGTACCCGGGGACCAGCGGTACAACTACGCGGCGTTGACGTCGGCCCTCTGGAGGCGTTTTGGAGGGAGAGGGGAGGTGCCGGGACTGCTGCGGGCAAGATTGGCCCAACGCCGCCGCCTAGCGGGAGAGCCACTGGGTCCGGTCACCGCAGACGTGGCCTACTTAGTCCGCCAGGGTTACCCTACTCTCCCGGAGGAGGCCCACCGGGAGATAGCGCTCCAGGCATTCCTCCGGGCCCTGGTGCCGACTGAGGTGCAGTGCCACATGATGCTGGCCGCGCCAGTCCCCTTGGAGCAGGCCCTGGCTCTGGCTGAGCAGGCTGATGCCGCATTCGAGGAGACCGGTGGGCACCAATGGAGGCGGTGCACGTGGAATCAGAGGGGGAGGAGGAAACGGCCAGCGCAGCGGCACCAGGGGAGCGGCAACGGTAGCTCATCTGCCACCGCTGTGGGGAGAGGGGGCACATCACTCAGGAGTGCCAGGCGCTGGAGCCCTGGGGACTCCGTCTGGAATCGGGAGCAGAGCGGCCTAAAGGCCGTCCTTGAGCGACGCTACCACCGCTCCGGAAAGCCAGAAGGAGTGCTTCACCCCGTCTGCTGCCATGGGAAGGGTTGGCCACAGCTGGGGCTTATTTCTCCCCTGCCTCATCGAGGGCAGACCCTGCCAGGCCCTCGTCGACACCGGTTGGACCACCACCCTACTTCCGGGCACCGAGGCAGCCGGACCCCCAGGATGGCAAACCACCAGCCTGTGTCTGAGGACGGTGACGGGGCAGTACGCAGAGGTCCTCAGCAAGCAGGCACTCACCATGCAGTTTGTGGCTGTGAGGGTGAAACACCCCTTCTACCTTGCCCCAGTCCACGAGGACTGTATCCTGGGGTTGGACTGGTTGCAGCAGGTGGGTGGTTGCCTTGACTTGGGCTGGCGAGAGTTGGTGGGGCAGGGGGAATGAATAAGTCTCGCGGGGGGCGAGGCGGGAGGTGTCCGGGGTGTGCGGGTTGACCGGAGCGGGGCCTGTCGAAGCCGTGGGTGTCGGGCCGAGTGTGCCAGAGTTGACTTCTGGGCCGCCCGGCTTGGCAGTTGACGGGGCGGCCGCTGGGATGAACACGGGGGCCAAGCACAATGTTGAGACAGGCTTGCCACTCACCCCAAGTCCATGAAGGCACTCCGAGCACTGTGGGAGGCCTTGGAGGTGATGGACGGGTTGCTGCACTGGGGGTGGCAGGCGCCCTCCAGCGGTGAGGTCAGGTGGCAGTTTGTGGTGCCACGGTCGCTTCGCGGGGCGGTTCTCCAAGCAGTGCACAGTGCACTGCGGCAACTCCAGGGCCACTTCTTTTGAGGTCTCTGTCACGGGGACGTGGAGCAGTTCTGCTGGACGTGCACGGTTTATGTGGTCCAAAAGGCAGCAGGCAGGATGAAGCGCTCCTTCTGGTTTTCCGGAGCGGGAGTAGCGTCGCTCAAGTGCTGCCTTCCCCCCTTTAGACCGTTTCCTGACGGCCTCCAGAGTCCCTGGGGCTCCAGCGCCTGGCACTCCTGGGCGATGTGCCCCCTCTCCCCACAGCGGTGGCTCCCCTGGCGTCGCTGCGTTGGCCGTCTCTTCCTCCCCATTTGATTCCATGTGCGCCGCCTCCGCTGCCAGGCAGGGAGCACCCCTCCGATGGTGCCCACCGGTCTCCTCGAATATGGCATCAGCCTGCTCAGCCAGAGCCAGGGCCTGCTCTAAGGAGACCGGCATGGCCAGCATCACGTGGCGCTGCACCTCAGTCGGCGCCAGGGCCTGGAGGAATGCCTGGAGCGCTATCTCCCGGTGGGCCTCCTCCGGGAGAGTAGGGTTAACCTGGCGGGCTAAGTAGGCCATGTCTGCGGCAACCGGACCCAGTGGCGCTCCTGCTAGGAGGCAGCGTTGGGCCAATCTTGCCTGCAGCAGTCACGGGGCCTCCCCTCTCCTGCCGAAACGCCTCCAGAGGGCCAACGCCAATGCCCCGTAGTTGTACCGCTGGTCCCTGGGTACATCCAGCAACGCCTGGCAGGCCATCAACTCCAGGACCGTGGCGAGGTGGCATTATTTCTAAATATCTAAATATCACAACATGTGTACACAGCGTTCCCCTCGGATTCCAGCTAGTACGTAATTACGCATCGATGAAAAACCAGAGGTTATAAAAAGAAAATTAGCTCACTGATAGTTTTATGTGCAAGCTGTGAACATTTTCACAACTCGTGGTCTTTAAGATGCATTTATTGGTTCACAATTTGACAACGCAATATAAATCATTATCTTTGCATTTGAAGTCCCTTAATTCCCTTTAAGCATAGCTTTCTCACTATTTAGATTTATTTTTCACACCATCGTTAAACAAAGCAGGAGCGTATACTACAGGTACTTCCTCATGGGCTCAAACGTGGAAAGTAATCGTTTTTATTTTTTAAATAAATTTTAGAAAAGTGACATTAATACAAAAAAAGTTGCATTTAATACCACTTGATAGTTATATTAATAGAGATAAGCTCTCTATTAAGCTCAGATCAAAGATCAAACAGCAATATCTCATACACAGGGACTGATCTGTGATGTGGTTGAGTGTGAATTGTGGCGGTCTAGCAGACAAAGTTGTCTGTGCTGAAAAATAAAAACCTGTTTAACAACTCTTAAGCATACTGTAGTTTTTGTTAGACCATTAGACATGCAATACACTTCCTTGTGATCATCTTAGAATCTTTGAGTAAGCTGCAAGTTTTTTTTTAATTTTATATACACAATACTGCTGACAGCAGGAAGATTCCCATGTTTTTACTCAGCAGCTTATTAAAAACAGCACCAATGGTTTTAAACTGATTTTTTTACACAGAAGACTAACAGAGCTTCGCGCTGTGAATCTCCTTTTCTAAGAAAATATGTTTCCGTGGGGGGAGGTGTCTTTTGCTGGAAGACTCGCCCCCTTCTACTTTGAAAATGCCTGTGAAACCGGTTTAATTCGTCACAGCCAGCACTCTCACAGAGAGTGATGAAAACTGCGCAGCGCCAGGCGAATACACATTAATGTTGGGCTTTTGGGCTCAGGTGCATTTGCTCCCTACAGTTCAACCTGCGGTACCGCTGTGTACATATAGTACGAACATGTTCTGTTATTTTGAAATATAAAAAATGTCAGTATACTGTAGTGTCCATAATATTTGCTATTTTAGTTTTTCAAAGAAATGTTTTTGTTAAAAGAAAGCTCATAACTATTGCTGGATTTGAACACCCAACCTCACGCTTATACTGTAAATCGATCACTTAAGCCGTCACGCCACCGGGGCAAGTCTTGTGACATGCACTGAAACAGCAACACAGATAGAGTAATGTGGTCAGAAGGTCAACCACATGTAAGACTTTGGTGCTTAAAATGTTTAGGGAGAAATGGAATATTGGTGTGTATTTTTTTCTTTAAAATACCAATGCCAGCAAATACAGTTTACATAATATGTTTATGTTCCTAAATTAATATCGTTTATGACCTTTATGACCTTCGTTATGCTCCTCTGCTTTTTATGCTTAGGTACTTAAATTTTCCTTTTGTGGTAAAATTCCATATAAATATTCAATACTAAGCGGATTAAAATGTGCACAGTAAAGAGAGTAAATGATTAAATCTTTTCACTAATGACCAATACACCACAAGCCCGAAAGCGCAACATTTTTAATAATATCTTCCGTGTCGCATTAACATTGGAATGTTTTTTTACAAGTGTAAAAAGAAGCCATACACAACGTGTCTCCTCTATAACTCTTCAGTTTACAGAGAAATTCCACCAGAGCCTTACAACATTGTCCAATAATACTCTTCTTGTGTCTAATTTTTAGTTAAGCAGGATTTGAGCTACAGAACATAACAGACCAAAAAACAGAATCCCCCTGCGATTCGGGTGTTAACAAAACGTGTTTACAAAGATAGATAGATACTTTATTGATCCTGTGAGGGAAATTGCAGTGCAACAGCAGCTTAACACACACAACACAGCCACAGTGTAACGAATTATATAATAATAGTACAATACATACAATACAATACAATACAATACAAGAGTTACTCACAGTCCGGACACACAAGAACAAACTAGAACAGAACAGTACACAGAAAAATCGTATCACACATATGAATATAAATATAGATGAAAATATAGATATAAATATAAATGTATTGCACAGGTCCCTGGCATATATTGCACAAAAAATGGTTGTAAACGGGAAAAAGAAAAAGAAAGAAAGAGAACAGATGTAGCAGTAGATGTGTAGATGCGTTTAGTCCAGAAACAGGTCACTGTCGATGTTGCCTCTGCCAAGACGCAAGGTGGATGCGTTGTACAGTCTTATGGCAGAAGGCAAGAATGACCTCCTGTAGCGCTCCCTGTCGCACTGTGGATGAATCAGTCTTTTGCTGAACGTGCTCTTCATTCCTGCAAGCCTGTCATAGAGGGGATGGGAGAAGTTGTCCATGATGGCCTCTAGTTTGGACATCATTCTCCTCTCAGCCACTACCTCCAAGGGGTCCAGGTCAGACCAAATGACAGATCTTGCTCTCCTGATGAGCTTGTTCAGCCTTTTAGAATCCACTGCTCTAATCCCAGAGCCCCAGCACACCACTGCGTAGAAAATGGCACTCGCTACCACTGACTGATAGAACATGTGTAGCATCTTACTACACACATTGAAGGACCTGAGCCTCCTCAAGAAGTAAAGTCGGCTCTGTCCCTTCTTATAGATGGCCTCGATGTTCTTAGACCATTCCAGTCTATCGTCGATGTGCACTCCCAGGTACTTGTACGAGTCCACCATCTCCACGCCACTCCCATGGATGTAGACAGGAGTAGGTTTGACCTTTTTCCTCCTGAAATCTACCACCAGTTCCTTTGTCTTTGTTACATTCAGTTCCAAGTGGTTCACCCCACACCACTCCACAAAGCTGCTGACCAGTCCTCTGTACTCCTCCTCCTGCTCACCCTTGATACATCCCACAATTGCAGAGTCATCTGAGAACTTCTGCAGGTGGCATGACTTTGAGTTGTACTTAAAGTCCGAAGTATAGAGGGTGAAGAGGAATGGAGAAAGAACCGTCCCTTGAGGAGCCCCTGTGTTACTCACTACCTGTTCAGACACACAGTTCTGAAGTCTCACAGACTGTGGTCTGCCTGTCAGGTAGTCAGTGATCCACGAGGTCATGGAGGCATCGACTTGCATCTCCTCCAGATTCCTCCTTAGAAGTAAGGGCTGGATGGTATTGAAGGCACTGGAGAAGTCGAAAAACATGATCCTTACAGTGTTGCCAGCCCTGTCCAGGTGTGAGTAGGCCCTTTGCAGCATGTAGATGATCGCATCCTCCACACCCACACTGGGCTGGTAGGCAAACTGTAGGGTGTCCAGTGATGAGCTGACCAGGGGTCTCAGGTGGGATAAGACCAGCCTCTCCTGTGTCTTCATGACGTGAGAAGTCAGTGCAACTGGTCTGTAGTCGTTGAGGGCAGAGGGGCACCCTTTCTTTGGTACCGGGACCAGGCATGATGTCTTCCAGAGCACCAGGACTCTCTCCAAACGCAGGCTCAGGTTGAACAGTCGCTGGAGCACTCCGCTCAGCTGATCAGCACAGGCGCTCAGAACTCTGGGACAGATGTTATCTGGTCCTGTGGCCTTACCCTCGTGCAGCCTCTTCAGCTCCTTCTTCACCTGGTCAGCTGTGATGGTCAGCCTGGCCTGGGGGATGGTGCTCATAGTGCTTTCAGTGCTGCAGGTGTTAATGGCGGAGGTGTTGGAGAGTGGCAGCTGTGGGGGATGGGTGGGTGAGTAGCTGTCGGGGGTTGTAGCTGTAGGCGGCCATGTTTGTGGGGGGATGGAGGAGGTGTTGGGCAGCCGCAGCTGTGAAGGGTTAGGGAGTGTGTGGCTGTGGGGGGATGGGTGTTGCGCCACAGAGGACCCAGAATCAAACCTGTTAAAGAACTGGTTCAAATCGTTGGCCATCTCCAGGTTCCCTTCTGTTGCACCCCCAGCCTGTTTGAAGCCAGTGATCTCTCTCATGCTGCTCCATACATCTCTCACCCTATTCCTTTGCAGCTTGTCCTCTACCTTCCTCCTGTAGGCGTCCTTGCTCTCTCTTAACTTCTGCTTTAGCTCCCTCTGTACACGCTTGACCTCTTCCTTATCTCCCCTCCTAAAGGCTCTCTTCTTGTCATTCAGAAGAGCCTTCGGGTCACTGGTGATCCAGGGTTTGTTATTGGAAAAGCAGTGTACGTCTTTGGTGGGGATGGTGTTGTCTACGCAGAAGTTAATATAGTCAGTGACACAGTCCACCATGCTGTCTATGTCATCCCCATGTGGTTCGCACAGCACATCCCAGTCGGTGGCCTCCAAAGCACCACGTAGATCCTCCATAGCCTCCTGAGACCATCTCCTCACAGTCCTCATGGTCACAGGTTGGCGCTGGACAATAGGCTTGTATAGTGGTGTAAGCAAGACAAGGTTGTGATCTGATCTGCCAAGGTGGGGAAGGGCTGTGGAACTATATGCATCCTTAGCATTGGCATATAATAAGTCCAGTGTTTTGTTTTCTCTGGTCGGACACTTAACAAACTGGTGGAAAGTAGGCAGAGTGGTGGAAATAGATAAAGAAAGTGAAATACAGTAATACTACCAGCTATATAGATACATAGATTTAGATATTTAGATCCTTAAATTAATATCATTATTAATTTTTTTAGATACGTGATTCCATATTATATTCCCGATTATAAAACAAATAATTCCGGTCCTGGAATCTGATTGGCTGACACCCTTCTGAAGCCGTGCCATAATCTCTGGTATACGCACACCCCAGAATTTTGACTTTTTACTGTGTGATAAAGATATTTTAAAGACTACTTCTTAGCGTAGATAAGAAAGCGTAGATAAAAAAGCTTGGATTCTCATGTATCTGATACACATATCTTTTTCTGTTGTCTTTGTTGTGCTCTTGAGGATCCTTGTGATATTTTGTCCTGTCCTTGTTAATTAGTTAGATCAACGAAATGCTGTGGTGTTACTTTTTGTCAATGAAAAAATAAAGTATTTTAGTTTAAAATGACGGTTACAAAGAATGTGGACCAGGGTAATACTTTGAGTTTACTGCTTGTCCAAGGTCATTCATTATTAATACTATTAGTAATATCTTTGGTAAAGACTTTGATGGCGACAGATTTTTCATCGATGCGTAATTACATACTAACTGGAACCCAGGGGGATTGCTGTGTACACACACTCACAACGCGAGAAATACTGCTCAATACGTCTTCGTGCAAAAAACCCATATATCATCATAGTAAGCATAACAGCATAGAATATATACGGGAATAAAGCTTTGTTTGATTTCTGAAACCCTTTCTTTATGTCCTGTTTTCATTTAGGTAAGGGTCAACTATATACACAATACTGCTGATAGCAGGAAAATTCCTATACTTTACTCAGCAGTGTCTTAAAAACAGCACCCATTTTGTTCAAACCGATTTTTTTAACACAGAAGACTGACACAGCTTCGCGTTGTGAATCTGTTTTTCTAAGAAAAATGTGTCCGTAGGGGAAGGTGGAGTGTCTTTGATTGGAAGACTCGCCCCATTCTACTTTGAAAATACCTGTGAAACCGGTTTAATTCAGCACAGCCAGCACTCCCACAGAGAGAGAGAGATGAAAACCATGCAGTGCCAGATGAATGCACAACATTAATGTCGGGCTTTCGGGCTCACATGGATTTGCGCTCTACATGCTGCAGTACCGCTGTGTACATACAGTACAAACATGTTGTGATATTTAGAAATATAAAAAATATCAATATAATGCCAATAATATTTGCTATTTTAGTTGTTCAAAGAAATGCTTTTGTTAAAAGAAAACTGATGACTACAGCTGAATTTGAACACTCGACATCCAGATTATAAGTCAGTCACTTAACCTCTCACACCACCAAGGCACTCATGTGTCAATTAAAAAATATTTTCGTTTACAAAGATGGTTACAAAGAATGTGGACCAGGGTAATGCTTTGAGTTTACAGCTTGTCCAAGGTCATTCATTTTTAATACTATTAGTAATATCTTTGGTAAAGGCTTTGATGCATAAAATATTTCTGCATAATTCAAATATTTATGATAAAGGTAGGTTGTGTACTTTTACCCAACTGAGCAATTTTGCTTTCATAAAATATACCAACTTTTTAATAAAGAAAAAAATAAAAGTATTTTCATTTAAAATGATGGTTAGAAAGAATGTGGACCAGTGTAATACTCTGAGTTTTCAGCTTGTCCAAAGTCATTCATTATTAATACTATTAGTAATATCTTCGGGAAAGGCTTTGATGCATAAAATATTTCTGCATAATTAAAATATTTATGATAAAGGTAGGTTGTGTGCTTTTGTCCAACTGAGCAATCTTGCTTTCATAAAATATACCAACTTTTTAATGACTGATGATTAACATGCTGTAATACACAGTTTAAATTTAAAAGCTCAAATGCTGTACATGAGAGGTTAAGCTTTATTGGCTCCTCCTGGCGGCTTTACAAGGTGATTCTGGATACTATTAACATAATCTCATTTGCATATGGTAATTTTCGGTATGATGCCAAATTTTATGCGACACGCCCACCGCGTTGTACCATGGCATACCCCACGCGTTTTGAAAGGGTGCATCTTTATATGGAATTTTACAACTAAAGGAAATTTTTAGTAGCTGAGCATAAAAAGCATAGGAGCATAACGCATCTGAAGGTAATATAATATATGAATTTAGGAACATAAACATATTATGTATATTGTATATTGCTGGTATTGGTAGTTTAAAGAAAAAATACACACCAGTATTCCATTTCTCCCTAAACATTTTTAAGCATCAAAGTCTTACATGTGGTTATTTCGGAAATGTTTTTATGTGCTCCTTCTGACCATATTACTGTACATTTATATACAGTACTTTGTGAGAAAAGTGATAGTTTTAAGCTTTTCTGTGAATACACTCGATACCAAAGTAAACAAGCATACTTTTAAAATTTGATTAATAGGGAATATAATATGGAATCACGTATCTAAAGAAATTAATAACGATATAATTATATTCATGTACTGTAACACAAACAGTAGTATATACACATATTTATTGATATGTGTACAGCTGTTGCACCACTTGTCAGGTGACTGTCAGTGATGTGATGGTTTAAGTGCCTGACATAAGTGAGAGGTCGGGTGTTCAAATCCAGTTATTACCACGAGTGTTCTTTTAACAAATATTTCTTTGAAAAACTAAAATAGCAATATTATGGACACTCTACTGACTTTTTTATATTTCTAAATATTACAACATGTTTGAATCTAAGTCATTTATTAATTACAATGGATAGTTTCAAGCTGCTACTGATATCATTATCATCAATATGTGGAAAAAGTGAATCCTGTTTTTTATGGTCTGTAGCTCAAATCTTGTTAACTAAAAATTAATTAATTAGGGTGTCTGCTCGCTTGCGCGGTGACGTCACTGTCTTTCCCTCTGAATCGCTGCAGTAGCAGGAACCTGTATCATGTGGATCCCTTTAGATCTCCCATCAGATTTAAAAGGTTATTAATAATATCTTCAGTGTCGCATTAACATTGGAATGTTAGAGAATAACGATTACAAATATTAAATTCATACTTGCTTTATACTGTCCAACTGAGCAATCTTGCTTTTATAAAATATACCGCCTTGTTTAATGTGTACGATGCTGTAATACAGTTCAATATAAAAGTCTAAACAGTATCAACTTGAATTCCTATCTCTATTAATATAACTATCAAGTGGTATTAAATAAACACAGCTTTTTAGTATAGATTACACCTTTCTAAAATGTATTAAAAAAAACAATTACAATCTAATCTTTCCACGTTTGATCCCAAGATCCCAAAAAAGCTATGCTGAAAGTTTATTAAGATACTTAGAAGACAAAGATAACGATTTACGTTGCATTTGTCATATTTTGAATCAATAAAGACAATTAAACATGCATTTGCGATTTAATTCAAAATGGGGGTAACGGGGACTTGCAGTGCATCGGCATAGATGGGAAAGCCAGAGCCGACTGCTACGCCAGCCTCGTGTTTCGAAATCTTGTGACTTTTAAAATTTACTGGGGGTTGAAAATACCTGTAAAACCGGTGTGTTTACAAACAATGTAGACACAGAGACTCAGACAGTAGCAATAATAACTCTAATAATTAATAACCCTAATTAGTCGAATCCCAGGTGTGAGTTCATAAAGCCTGAATTACATACTATGCCTACGTCTGCGAAACACCTGATCATCTACTGTAAAGATTTCAGTGCTTTGTGTATATTCTAATTGCAGTGGGGGCAGGGTGTGTGGGGACAGGTATCGGGATAAAGTTAGCTTGAAGTTCAAAAACGATTTTGGCACGCCTGTAGCATTTTCACGAAACCTCCTAGAGTTGTGAGAACAATTCCTTTGTGTATAAAGTACGTTCTGAATGTTTTCACAACCTTCACTTTGTCGTTTTTATGCCATTTTTTTTACCATGCACTAATATTCTTATGTCCATATCTTTGCAAGGGAATCAGTGCGAATTTTAATACTAATTTAATGACCGCGGCCACTTTCCACCCCCTCTACTCTTCTCAGAGTAGAATAGGCTAACCTTCAGTGGATGTTTTGGGTTTTGCTTGTTCACATATCTCCCCTTTTTATAAAACGACATGTTTGAAATCTGTTCCAGAGCCACTGTTTCATCAGTGAAAAGTACATCATGAAATGCCTCTCCCTGCCTCTCCCTGTTTAATCTATTGGAAGAAAAAAAAGTAGCATAAAGCGTCTGATGGTCATAAACGATATTAATTTAGGAACAGCATCAGAGACATTTTTTTAACTCCACTGCATTGGAGAGAATACCATAGCGCAATTTTTTCTTACTCCCTAGTGCATTTTCTTTTTACTCCCTGGCAGAAATGGGCTTCCATAAGAATCAGTATAGCTTCTGGGAAATACATTTTTCCTGCATTAAAGTTTAACTCGTTCAGAGCGACCTACATTACAAACTCAAAGTGTTTCATTTTGGCTGTGTTTATTTAACAGACTGTGAAAACAGTACTTTGTACACATAGCAAGTGTTTTCGTAACTCTAGGAGGTTTCGTGAAAGAGCTACAGACGTGCCAAAATCATTCTCAAGCTAACTTAACTCTGGTAAACACCTGGTCATCTACTCTAAAGATTTCAGTGCTTTGTGTATATCCTAATCGGAGTGGGGGCAGGGTGTGTGGGGACAGGTTACTGTCTTCACAGCTTTCACTGCTGTTCACAAACCAATAGCATTTAAACCACAGCACCCACAATGCTACAAGTGTTTTACACACTAAGCAGACTAAGCACTAAGCACACAAAGCACTAAGCACAGAAGAGTGACACAGCTTCGTTTTTAAGCCATTTTTTTTACCATGCTCAAATATTCTTTTGTTCATATCTTCGCAAGGGAAACACAGAAAGCCTTCAAACCAAATGCATTTTGAAGACCACGACTTGTGAAAATGTTCACAGCCTCCACATAAAAGTATCAGTGAGCTAAATCTATGTTTTAAACCTCCGGTTTTTCATCGATGCGTAATTACATACTAACTGGAACCCAGGGGGATTGCTGTGTACACACACTCACAACGCGAGAAATACTGCTCAATACGTCTTCGTGCAAAAAACCCATATATCATCATAGTAAGCATAACAGCATAGAATATATACGGGAATAAAGCTTTGTTTGATTTCTGAAACCCTTTCTTTATGTCCTGTTTTCATTTAGGTAAGGGTCAACTATATACACAATACTGCTGATAGCAGGAAAATTCCTATACTTTACTCAGCAGTGTCTTAAAAACAGCACCCATTTTGTTCAAACCGATTTTTTTAACACAGAAGACTGACACAGCTTCGCGTTGTGAATCTGTTTTTCTAAGAAAAATGTGTCCGTAGGGGAAGGTGGAGTGTCTTTGATTGGAAGACTCGCCCCATTCTACTTTGAAAATACCTGTGAAACCGGTTTAATTCAGCACAGCCAGCACTCCCACAGAGAGAGAGAGATGAAAACCATGCAGTGCCAAACGAATGCACAACATTAATGTCGGGCTTTCGGGCTCACATGGATTTGCGCTCTACATGCTGCAGTACCGCTGTGTACATACAGTACAAACATGTTGTGATATTTAGAAATATAAAAAATATCAATATAATGCCAATAATATTTGCTATTTTAGTTGTTCAAAGAAATGCTTTTGTTAAAAGAAAACTGATGACTACAGCTGAATTTGAACACTCGACATCCAGGTTATAAGTCAGTCACTTAACCTCTCACACCACCAAGGCACTCATGTGTCAATTAAAAAATATTTTCGTTTACAAAGATGGTTACAAAGAATGTGGACCAGGGTAATGCTTTGAGTTTACAGCTTGTCCAAGGTCATTCATTATTAATACTATTAGTAATATCTTCAGTAAAGACTTTGATGCATAAAATATCTCTGCATAATTAAAATATTTATGATAAAGGTGGTAGACTGTGTACTTTGGTCCAACTGAGCAATCTTGCTTTCATAAAATATACAAAGTTTTTCATGTATAATGATTAACATGTTGTAATACACAGTTAAATTTAAAAGTCTAAAGAGTATACAACTTAAATTCTTAATTGAATAAAGATTGTCCCTCAGCAGTGATCGGGATTCAAAACCAGATGTTTTCTGGTGACAGCTCAAATGCTGTACAGGAGAGGTTAAGCTTTATTAGTTCCACCTGCCGGTTTTACAAGGTGATTCCGGATACTATTAATATAATCTAATTTGCATACGGTACAGCGTGGTATATTGCGACTCGCCCACCGCGTTATATAAGCACTGTTATTTTTTTGAATGAAAAACAGTGCTTTATTTTTTCAGTACAACTGAGTACAGAGAGACAAACACAAACACACACACACACACACACACACACACACACACTTTTTTCATATATAAGATATATTATATATTTTTCATATACAGATGCAGCCATTCAAAACAATCGGGGTATGCTGCGGTGGAATATATATGAAAAAGTGTGTGTGTGTGTGTGTTTGTCTCTCTGTACTCAGTTGTACTGAAAAAATAAAGCACTGTTTTTCATTCAATGAGTGCCCGAGTCACTGTGTCCGTCCTATATAATAATGCGACAATATTATAAACACCCCAGTTAGGCTGGGCAATCGAATTTTTAAATAAAAAAATTAGATATATGATGTGTTCCTTCTTAACTTAGAAATTGCATGACTAAAAGCGATAAAAACATGTTTTGATCTTCCCTCGGGAGGGGGATCAGAATACCTCCTGGGTATCCCTGCCTGTCGTAAGAGGTGACTAAAAGGGTTGTGTCAGGAAGGGCATCCGACGTAAAACCATCTTGCCTAAACCATGGTTGCAAAGAACACAAAGCACATACCGGATCGGTCGGGGCCCGGGTTAACAACGGCCGCCATTAGTGCTGTGTCCCAACAGGGTACTAATGGAAATTAATCTACTTGTGGGGAAAACTGTAGAGTGGGGTCTACAGAAAAGAAACAAGGTGAAGGGGCCTGGAAGGAATATTAAGTCAATGAGAGTGGGGAGTTGGAATGTTGGTACCATGACAGGGAGAGGGAGAGAATTGGTTGAAACTATGGCAAGGAGAAAAGTAGAGATCTTGTGTGTGCAAGAAACCAAGTGGAAAGGAAACAGCTCAAGACACCTAGGAGAGGGATACAAGATTCTATACACTGGAAAGAGTACAAAAATGAATGGAGTGGGTGTGCTAGTGTGCAAAGACCTAGCAGACAAGATAGTGAGGGTGGTTAGACACTCAGACAGGAGTATCAATGTACAGGTGGCTTTTGAGAGCTGGTTGTGGAATATCATCTCTGTATATGCACCACAGGTAGGAAGACCACAGGAGGAAAAGGATAGCTTCTTCGAAGATCTCGAAGAAGTGGTTAGTAGAATCCCAGGAAATGAAATGGTGGTAATTGGAGGAGACTTCAATGCAAATTTAGGAGAGAAATGCCCAGATTATCCAGATGAACATGGTCAGAGAGGGCTAGGAGAGAGAAATGAAGAAGGAGGAAGGCTACTAGAAACACTCCAAGCTCTTGAAATGTTTGCATTGAACACAGGGTTCACGAAGAATTATGAGCAAAAGGTGACATACAGGAGTGGAGGCCATGATACCCAAATAGACTACATATTAGTGAGAAGAACTGATAGAGCGAAAGTCCAAGATGCTAAAGTCCTGCCCTATGAGGCTGTTACCAGACAACACAGGCTACTAGTGATGGACATCACAATATTGAAGGAGCGAAGAATAAAGCAGAGAAAACACCTAGCACGAACAAAAGTATGGAAACTGAGAGAAAACAAAGTAGATTTCAACAGGCTGGTGAGAGAAATGAAAAACAACACAAAGGAAACAGAGGAGCCTTCAGCTGAAGAAGAGTGGACTGAGATGAGCCACATCCTAGAAGAGGCTGCTACCAGGGTTTGTGGAAAGACAGGGGGAGGCAGACCGAGGGCAAATGAAGAGTGGTGGTGGGATATGGAAGTTCAGGAAACACTGAAGGAAAAGAAAAAAGCATACAAAGCACTGAAAGATGGCACTGGAGAATTACAAGAATATAGAAGAGACTAAAGAAGGTAGCAAAAAGAAGTGTAGCAAGAGCAAAGGAAAGAGCCTGGAAAGAATGGTATGAGAAACTTGAAACAAAGGAAGGAGAGGACCAAATCTACAAGATTGCTAAACATAGAGCGAGACAGAAAAAAGATATTATCCGGGTGGCAGTACTCAAGGATGGAGAAGGCAGAGTCTTGATTAAAGAAGAACAGATCAAGCAAAGATGGCTGGAGTACTTCAAAAATCTGTTAAATGTAGAAAATGAGAGGGAGAACCTAGTGGAGGCAGAAGTAGTGTGTGGACCAATCCAAGAAATTTCAGTAAAGGAAGTGACAGAAGCTATCAAAGAGATGAAAGTGGGCAAAGCAACTGGACCATCAGGAATAGCAGCAGAACACTAAGAACCTCGATGAAGAGGGGATTAAGTGGCTGACAAGATTGCTAAACAATATTGCAAAGGAAGAGAGAATTCCAGAAGAATGGACAAAAAGCAGTATGGTTACCATCTACAAGGAGAAAGGAGACCCAATGGAGTGTAAAAACTATAGAGGAATAAAACTTCTGGAACATGGATTGAAAATCCTGGAAAAAATTCTTACAAGAGACTCAGGAAGATAGTTAGGATCCACAACACACAATTTGGATTCTCAGCGGGGAAAACCACAACAGATGCCATTTTTGTGATGAGACAGTTACAGGAGAAGACACTAGAAAAGGGAACAAGTTGTACAGATGCAGCCATTCAAAGTGCGCCATACAGACACGTACCGGAGGTAATTGGCTACGGCGTCGCGCATTGTGACGCACGATGACGCGCGGTACCGCGGTACGTGATTGGTTGACCGACAGGGGCACTCGTGGTCCGTTGGTCTGTCGTAGAAAGATTTATAGTAAACGTCTTTACTGTGCCCGTTTTAGTATTGAATATTTATATGGAATTTTACCACTGAAGGGAAATCTTAGTAGCTAAGCATAAAAAGAATAGGAGCATACTGTAACGTGTGTGAAGGCCATAAACGATATTAATTTTGGAACATAAACATACAGTATATGGCTGGTCTTGGTACTTTAAAGAAAAAATACACACCAGTATTCCATTTCTCCCTAAACATTTTAAGCATCGAAGTCTTTAACTAACGAGATACCGGAGTCAACAAGCATACTTTTAGAATTTGATTAAAAGGGAATATAATATGGAATCGTGTATCTAAAGAAATTAATTACGATATAATTATATTTATGTACCGCAACACAAGAATAGTACACGCTGTACATTGTCTGTTGATAATGTTTCTGTAGTGCTTTTTCAGCACACTGCATGTGACCTTGCCAGTGGCGCTGTGGGTTAGGTTCCTGGTTAGGTTTAGATTTATTTTTCTTGGGATCTTGGGATCAAACGTGGAAAGATTAGATTGTAATCGTTTTTATTTTTTAAATACATTTTAGAAAAGTGTAATCTATGCTAAAAAGCTGTACACCACCTGCTATAAAGATACATATTGTAATACTTTCGGGTTCGGATAGGACAGACACGAGAACTCAGACTTGCGGAGTTAAAGCAAGTTAAAGTCTTGATTTTATATATTACCTTTAAAAGTGGAATCTCAAAGCAAAGTAAATACCCAACACTGATTGTACCCATCTGTCATGCTAATAAAGCACCTTGAATTGAATTGAATTGAGGGACAGAGGGGGAAGGGCGAGCGAGAGAGCCAGGACAGACAGGCAAATAAGACATAAGACACAGACATTCACAACAGCGACATATCATAAAACGTTTGCACATATAGTTAAGTTATTACTTGGTTTTCAAAGTGCAATGAAATAATATATTGTTGTTGTTGCTGTTATTGTTGTTTTTATCCTGTAAAGCGTTTTGAGAAGCCACCTTTAAAGGCGATATATAAAAGCGCTGATTCTTATGGAATGTGTTCCGCCGGGGATTCAAAATTTTTTTTATTTTTTTTTTAATCGCGTATCTAAGGAAATAGCAGTATAACTTTGTTCATGCACAAACAGTGGCATGTTACATTATTAATTTGGGTGTCTCCTCTTGCCAGAAAGCTCTAAATTTCATTTTGAGTGCGGTTTTTGACTTTTTCTAAATTGCAACCCATAAATAAAGCTGATACAGTTTAGACTTTGAATTATTTTAAACTGTATTACAGCTGCACAATGGACAATGCAACGTAAATTGCAAAAATGTACTTGGAATCTGTCCAAGCCCTACTTTGTCAGGCATTTTCTTTTACTGCAACGGACATAAAAACTCCCTTGCTTTTAACAGAGCATTTCATAATTTCTAACTACGAAAATTATTTAAACTGCGACACTTATCATTCAACCAGAGCTCGAAATATCACAAGGACCCTCAAGAGCACAGCAAAGACTGTATTAAAAGAATCGCGTATCTAAAGAAATTAATAAGATATAATTATATTCGTGTACTGCGACAGGGCTGTGTAGGGCTGTTTCACCTCTCTCTTCATGTGACTCTATTCAAAAGCCATTTAGCAGAGAGGGGATGAGAAGAGTGACAAACTAGTATACTTTAGATCTTTTTTTCTGAACCGGGGAAAATCTGATCATGTTTCTCTATAACAATCATAAAAAACATTATTTTACATATCACCTTTAAAAGTGGCATCTCAAAGCGATACAGTAGATGGAAAAACAGTTAAAAGGACCAAAGTAAATACCAGACAAACGCAAACGCGTTTTTAATAAAATGCTTTTATTCCTTCAGCAGAGAGTGAGAGGGGCATCCAGCAGAGAGAGACACACACACCGGTTTTCATTGACAAAAAGTAATTTGTCATGTTTTTTTACATTCCTCTTGTCTAACAGGAATGTTTTGTTTGTGGACAGACTAGAGGAAAAGAGCGCCTCCTTCTACGGAGCATTCCGTTGATCCGATCACGAATTCTTTTCCAGTCGCACGAAGTAAGGGTTGAGAATCTCCGATTCACCATGCTACTAATGGTTTCCCGGAGATTGCAAGGCAAGGCACTTTTGCCTCTGGACCCATCGAAATTTACAGACGTGGTCCACCCCCAGTAAGTTTCAAAAGTCACAAGATTTCGAAACACGAGGGCGGCGTAGCGGTCGGCTCTTGCTTTCCCGTCCAATGAAAGGCAGGTTCCTTTTGCCGAAGTCGGGAGACATCAGAGGCTTGCCACACCCGGACCAACGCATTAGCACGTCAAAGCCCATTGAGGAGCCGGGCGCAACAATTGTTTTGTCCCTTGATTTACTGATCTGCATTAATTACAGAAATCGAGTTCCTGCTCTTTGCAGATGACCTGGTCCTGCTGTCGCCCACAGAACAGAGGCTGCGGCAGAACCTGGCACTGCTGGAGCAGCACTGTCAGACCTGGGTGCTGACAGTCAATCTGGACAAGACCAGAGTTATGGTTTTCCAGAAAAAAAGCCAGACCTCAGGGAAACAGGTACAAATTCACACTTAACAACAACACATTAACACCTAACAACGGGAGCAGGGCCGAATTAGGCCAGTACCCACTATTGTTAAACATACAGAAAAGAATATTAAAGTATTGGCTTTAGTATTAGCCATACAGAACATTAAAGTGCCCCTTTCCATTCAGCGGGTGTCTGAGCCGCTGTGTCCTATCTTCTGACAGTCGCTGTTGTGAATGTCTGTAGAGTGTATCTTATTTTGTAGTACTATATTTTTATATTATATTCCCTATTATTTAAATTATTAGTTGTTTTTCAGGAAGTAAAAAAAAAACACTTGAATTACTTATCCAGTCTCTCGAAATAAAGTTATTTTTCAAGCAATGCAACAAACGTCGGGCAATGTGTTTTTTTTCAATCCAACATTGACAGCCACATCTTAAATCTTGTCAGTCAGCTTTTTTTTCTCTATTTGAATTGTGGCGATTCAACAACCTGGGATAACAAGTGGTCTCAAAGTCACCGAGCTCACAGAGCTTCAACAACAGATGACAATTCCCTTAGTCCTTCCTTAGTCTTCCTGAAATTGTCGGATTATGAGTGAATAAAAGCATCTTATTAAAAACATGTTTGCGTTTGTTTGGGAGCTATATTATGTATTTTTCATATGTAAGATATAATGATGTGTTCCCGCTTACACATCGCACGACTTTAAAAGCTAGAAAAACAGGTTTCGATTCACATTATCTGGCGAGCCTTGTTTTGTCAAAGGACAGCACAAAAAAATAGACAATACACAGGGGGGGGAGGGCAAGCGAGAGAGAGTTTTTTGCCCTCTGTCAAAAAAACCCAAATCACCCGGGGCAGAGACTCTGGGGTGATCATTGTGTGGTACAGAGTGGAGCTCAGTCACTCCAAACAAGTAGTAAAGAGAGAAGAGTCAACAGTTGATTTAAGGACGCTCTGTCAAAGTGCAATGAAATACAATATTGTTGTTGTTGCTGTTATTGTTGTTTTTATCCTGTAAAGCATTTTGAGAAGCCACCTTTAAAGGCGATATATAAAAGCGTTGATTCTTATGGAATGTGTTCAGCCAGGGATTCAAAAATTTTTTTTTTTAATCGCGTATCCAATTAAATAGCAGTATAACCTTTATGTGATATCACCTTAAGGACAGCACATACAAGGGTTAATTGCACAATGAACCGCGCCAATAAATTTAAAATAGTCTTCTTTAGGTGTGAGGGTAGGAGTGGATCGCAGCAGGCATAATCAGCAAATTAGGAAAACAAAGAACAGGACAGGTGAGACGTGTATCCAGAGAGCGAGTGATCAGAAAAAGGGACAGCTGTTACGCCCAGGTTTTCGACGCAATTGTTTTAACTTGCTAATGCATCAGACACATTTCCTGGTGTCTTGGTATTAGCTCATCGGTATGGTGTAAGTTTTATCTGTACCATACAGTATATAGGTACAGAATTCAAGCTGCACCACTGTATCGCTTTGGTAAGGAGATGGACAATGGCCAAAATCATGAAGACTCTCTCACACCAAATAATGAAGATGAAAAGAAACAGGAAGTCAACACGGGACATTGTACAGCATTTGGCTTCGATGGACATCTTCGTTTCTGAAAGCACAGTGAGACGACATTATAAAGGGGAGAGGAGGCAAAGAGAATCTAAACCGAGGACGATTCAAAGGTAAATAACTTTCTAAAAATACTTTTCTTGCATGTAAATACAACTACGCACATTATTTTTAAAACTAACTGTTGATCTCTTTTTTTTTCAAGTCCTATTGTGCGAGCTATCGACAAACTTACTGATGAAAATGATGAGCTACTGGCGATGCAAGTCCAAAGACGGCTATGGGCTGACCTCGGTGCGACCGTTAGTCCGACATCGATAAGAAGAGTGCGCAGGAGGCTTGGATAGAGATACAGAAAAACCAACACATGCTCCATGATAAGGCTAAAAAACAAAGAGGAAAGACTCAAACAAGCACTCCAATGGATTGAACAGGGGGAGGCATTTCAGGATGTACTTTTCACCGACGAAACAACAGTGGCTCTGGAACAGTTTTCAACAATGTCATTTTGCAAAAAGGGGAGATATGTGGACAAGCCAAAGCCCAAACATCCACTGAAGGTTCACGTCTGGGGGGGTATATCTAGAAGAGGCCCGGGACCACTTCTTATTTTCGAAGGAATTATGGACCGTGAATTCTTCGAGGAAGTCGTGGTCACACAGCATGCCGCCCCATATATCAGGGAGCACTTTAGATCAAGGCACCTTCTCTTTCAAGACAACGATCCGAAACACACAGCAGCAAGGGTGAGGCTTGTAGCAGAAGGAGTGAACTGGGTGAAAACTCCAGCCGAATAGAGATGGTTTGGCATTCGCTGAAAGACTACGTTCAGAAAACTGCTAAGCCCGTCACAAAGCAGGAACTGATCGATGCGATCTATAAATTCTGGGAGGAAGAACTGACCGAACAAAATTGTAACAATTTTAATAACAGGCTGTTTCGTGTTCTTCCTAGGATTGTTGACCGGGGCGGGGGACATTCGGGACTGTGAGTCTGAGAAAGACAGTCTCACGTTTGTGGACAGTCTGTCCACAAACAAAACATTCCTGTTAGACAAGAGGAATGTAAAAAAAACAATTACTTTTTGTCAGTGAAAACCTGTGTGTGTGTCTCTCTCTGCTGGATGTCTCTCTCTCTTTCTGCTGACTGAATAAAAGCATTTTATTAAAAACGCGTTTGTGTTTGTCTGGGTATTTACTTTGTAATCTGTGGTTTACATCTACTGTATTGCTTTGAGATACCACTTTTAAAGGTGATATGTAAAATAAAGTTTTTTATTATTGTTATAGAGAAACATGATCAGATTTTCCCTGGTTCAGAAAAAAAAGATCTAAAGTGCTTCACCTAACTTTCTTAATTCAATGTATTTAAAGCATTGAACTACTGTAGGTGTAATGTAACATTCAGAAATACAATCGAGAATAGTTTTGTGGTGTTTGTATAGATGAAACGTTCCTAAAACGTATAACGTAACAAAATTAAAGACGATTAAAATCTGTAATCTTTCCACTTGTACTATATGTCATCGGAAAATACAAGAAGTTTCTGCTTTGTGTAAGGATGGTATCAAAAAGTAATCTAAGTGGTGAGAAAGCTGTGCTCAATGTATTTAAGGGACTTAAAAGTAAAAGGAGATGCTTCATATTGCTTGACTAATTTTAAAAACTAAGTTATAAATGCAGACGCTCCCTCGGTGCCGCGCCACGTGTAAATATCTAAATATACATTTGTCCCAGGCAGAGGCCGAAGAGCGCCCGGCTGGGGTGCGCGGGGAAGAGCAGGACAGGAGTGAAAGTGGTCAGGGCGGGATTTAGGAAGGCCGCCGACCAGTGCGGCTGTCCCATAGTGAAGCGGGCGTACAGTCTGGGCAGGTATAGATTACACTTTTCTAAAACGTATTTGAGAAATAAAAACGATTACAATCTAATCCTTCCACGTTTGATCCCAAAATCGTATCAATTCATGTTGCATTTGTCTGATTATGATTAAAAAAAACACATATAATTAAACACGCGTTTGGGATTTAAATCAAAACGCGATTTAAATCAATATAAATGTTTATATTGTAACGCATACTGTCCAGCCTCCATTTCTCTATAAGAATTTACTCTATTACAAATTTACAATTTGTTGATAATAGAAATGTTAGGTTCTCTAAAGCTTTGTGATAGTTGACCCACCCAGGCAGCAAAAGATCAGCTGCACTGGTAAGATGCGACACCGAAGATATGATTAATAACCTTTTAAATCTGAAGGGATCCCCCCCCCCCCACACACACACACAATAGAAGCAGGAAGCAGAAGCAGTGGAAGGTAACAGGGGAAGAGGCAGGCCTAGAAAGAGATGGATAGATTGTGTGAGAAAAGATATGGAGGTATGTGAAGTGAGGAAGATGTGTTCGACAGAGACAAGTGGAGAAGAGCAACCAAAGCAGCTGACCCCAGGATAGTCTGGGACTAAGACTGTGAAAAAGAAAGAAGAAGAAGAAAAACAGGTTTTGATAGTTAATAACCACTTTTTGTGCACGAAAAACAGGTGATTTTTCTTCCTCGTCATCAGATCTTTCTTGGAAAAATTTATTTCTTACCCGCTGCGATTCGGGCACAGAAGGGTTAAAAAGAAAGTCAGACAGGCAGGGGGAATTGTGAGTTGTGAAACTGTTACCTGTCCTGGATAAAGCAGTTAGAAAATAGGTGGATTTATACCTGTGAAAAGCGTTCCAATTTTAATGCGATTTGGAAGACATTCATAAAAGATGATCTTGTACGGTCTGTAAACTGAAATTTATGATGGAGACACATTGAGTATCGCCTCTTTTTACACTTGGAAGAACATTCCAATATTAATGCGACTCCAAAGATATTATTAATAACCTTTTAAATCTGAAGGGAGATCTAAAGGGATCCACACAGTACAGGTCCCTACTAGCTATTCAGAGGGAAAGACGGTGACGTCACCGTGCAGGCGAGCAGACACACCCTCTAATGTCAGGCATATGTATTAAATATATTTAGATCTTTGAATCAATATTGTTATTGATTTCTTTAGCCTCACAACATTGGACAATAATACTCTTCTTATGTCTAATTTTTAGTTAAGCAGGATTTGAGCTACAGACCATAAAAAACAGGATTCACTTTTTTCACATATTGATGATAATGATATCAGTAGCAGTTTGAAATTATTCGTTGTAATTAATGAATGATTTAGATTTGAACATTTTGTGATATTTAGAAATATAAAAAAGTCAATAGAGTGTCCATAATATTATTATTTTGCTATTGCTATTTTAGTTTTTCAAATAAATGTTTATTTGTTAAAAGAAAATGCATGGCGATAGCTGGATTTGAACACCCCACCTCACTCTTCCAAGTCAGTCATTTAAGCCATCACACCTCTGACACAATCGCATGACATGCAGTGAAACAGCCATACACATATCAATAGATATGTGTATATACTACTGTTTGTGTAACAGTACATGAATATAATTATATAATTTTTAATTTCCTTAGATATGCGATTCCATATTATATTCCCTATTAATCAAATTCTAAAAGTATGCTTTTGTTTACTTTGGTATCGAGTGTATTCACAGAAAAGCTTAAAACTATCACTTTTCTCACAAAGTACTGTATATAAACGTACAGTAATATGGTCAGAAGGAGCACATAAAAACATTTCCGAAATAACCACATGTAAGACTTTGATGCTTAAAAATGTTTAGGGAGAAATGGAATACTGGTGTGTATTTTTTCTTTAAAATACCAATACCAGCAATATACAGTTTACATAATATGTTTATGTTCCTAAATTAATATCGTTTATGACCTTCAGATGCTTTATGCTCCTATTCTTTTTATGCTCAGCTACTAAAATTTCCCTTTAGTGGTAAAATTCCATATAAATATTCATATACTAAGTGGATTAAAATGTGCATAGTAAAGAGATTAAATGATTAAATATTTTCACTACCGACCAATGCACCACGAGTGCCCCTGTCGATCATTTTAACCTGTCAATCCCGTATCGCGGTACGCCGCGATGGTTTTTGGGTAGATGCGTGCGGTACGGATTTGTACCGCAAACTTTGAGTGGCTGCATCTGTACGTATTCTTAGAAAAGGATAAAACATTTTATGAAGTACAGTATTTAAACTCTATAGTTTTAGAACAAGCATGTTAAAACCATAAAAACACTGTAAGTCACCAAGTTAAAGTCTTTGATGCAAAAATATGTATAAAGAAGGTGAAATACTATTGTGTACTTTTTTATATTTAGCTACCACTACCATCTACTTTGTGTACATTAGGTATGTATTACATTATATTCCTGTTTTTATTTTCCACTACTACTTGGATTTTCTCTATGTGTAAACCCGAAAGAGGCGCATCACCTTCACAACCTACAGTATAATAATAAACTCTTTTTATATATCTAACTGAGCAATCTTGGTTTTATAAAATATATCTAATTTTAATTAGTTTAATACTTAACATGCTGTAATACACAGTTTAAAATTAATAAAAGTCTAAACAGTATACAACTTAAATTCTATAACTGGAATAAGATTGTTCCTCAGCATTTACCAGGAGTCAAAACCAGGCATTTTCTGGTGACAGCCCAAATGCTCCACACCTCATGTTGTGGTTTTACAAAGTAGTGCAGTCCCACATTGTGTTTTTTAAAAAGCTGCTGTACCTCTCAGCCACTGAACTGCAAAGTACTCCAGTATTCCCCGCTCATTCTGAATGGCTGGATCTGTACCGCTGTCCCATTAAACATCCAGGTCCATATTTCACAATAATATTATGTGCCCCCAAAACAATTAATTTATAGTTTTTAAACAGTAGAATATACAGAATGTCAAAAAAAACATTCCCAGAAGATGTACACATGCAGACACCACAATGCTAGGCTGAGCACAGGCTTAAAGTTTGGACCCCTGAAGCCACCATACAGATGCAGCCATTCAAAGTGCGCGTTACAGACACGTACCGCAGGTGGCGTCGCGCAGTGTGACGCAAGATGACGCGTGGCACTGCAGTACGTGATTGGTTGACCGACAGGGGCACTCGTGGTCCGTTGGTCTGTCGTAAAAAGGCTTACAGTAAACGTCGTTGCTGTGCCCGTTGTAGATATTGAATTTTACCACTGAAGGGAAATCTTAGTAGCTGAGCATAAAAAGAATAGGAGCATACTGTAACGCGTGTGAAGGCCATAAACGATATTAATTTTGGAACATAAACATACAGTATATGGCTGGTCTTGGTACTTTAAAGAAAAAATACACACCAGTATTCCATTTCTCCCTAAACAATTTAAGCATCGAAGTCTTTAACTAAAGAGATACCGGAGTCAACAAGCATACTTTTAGAATTTGATTAAAAGGGAAAATAATATTGAATCGCGTATATATTTTATGAAAGCAAGATTGCTCAGCTGGACAAAAGTACACAACCTACCTTTATCAGAAATATTTATGCATCAAAGCCTTTACCGAAGATATTACTAATAGTATTAATAATGAATGACTTTGAACTCAAAGTATAATTTCTTTAGCACATTTGTACAAGCACTTGGAATCTGTCCAAGCCATACTTTGTCAGGCATTTTGTTTTACTTCAACGGGCATAAAAACTCCCTTGCTTTTAACAGGGCGTTTCATAATTTCTAACTCCGAAAATGATTTAAAATGCGACACTTATCATTCAACTAGAGCTCAAAATATCACAAGGATCCTCAAGAGCACAGCAAAGACTGTATTAAAAGATACTTGTATGAGATACATGAGAATCCAGGCTTTTTTTATCAATGCTTTCTTTTCCGTATACCAGATTTCATGGAACCACTTCAGAAGGGTGTCAGCCAGTCAGATTCCAGGAATCGGTACTTTAAAGGAAAAATACACACCAGTATTCCATTTCTCCCTAACGATTTTAAGCATCGAAGTATTTAACTAGCATGTGAAATAGCGTGTGAAAAAGTGGTAGTTTTAAGCTTTTCTGCTAATATAATATGGAATCGCGTATCTAAAGAATTTAATAACGATATGATTATATTCGTGTACTGCGACAGGGCTGTGTAGGGCTGTTTCGCCTCCCTGTTCATGCGAGTTGTTTTGTAGCCTACTGGTCTACGTGCCTGACTAACAAATCGCAGGTTGTGTGTTCAAATCCAGCTGGTGCTGGACTTTTCTTTTAACAAACATTTCTTCGAAAAAATAGAATAGCGATATTATGGACAATCAATTGACTTTTATATTTCAAAATATCACAACATGATCGATTCTAAGTCATTTTTGATAACAATGAATAGTCACCTTCTTCCCTTCTGACAACGGTCCCTGCTTCTGCTTCCTGCTTCTATTGTGTGTGTGTGTGATAGAGTAAATTTTTATAGAGAAATGGAGGCTGGACAGTATGCGATACAATATAAACATTTATATTGATTTAAATCGTGTTTTGATTTAAATCGCAAACGCGTGTTTAATTATATGTGTTTTTTTAATCATAATCAGGCTAATGCAACATAAATTGATACAGTATCTCTGTCTTCTAGGTATCTTAATAAACTTTCAGCATAGCTTTCTACCCGTTTAGATTTATATTTCTTGGGATTTTGGGATCAAACGTGGAAGGATTAGATTGTAATCGTTTTTTTTTTCAAATACGTTTTAGAAAAGTGTAATCTATACCTGCCCAGACTGTACGCCTTCCTAAACCCCGCCTTTCACTAGTTTCCTGCCCTTCCCCGCGCACCCCAGCCGGGCGCTCTTCGGCCTGTGCCCGGGACGAATGTATATTTTGATATTTACACCCGGCGCGGCACCGAGGGAGCGTCTGCATTTATAACTTAGTTTTTAAAATTAGTCAAGCAATATGAAGCATCTCCTTTTACTTTTAAGTCCCTTAAATACATTGAGCACAGCTTTCTCACCACTTAAGATTACTTTTTTGATACCATCCTTACACAAAGCAGAAACTTTCCGATGATATACGGTACAAGTGGAAAGATTACAGATTTTAATCGTCTTTAATTTTGTTAAGTTATACGTTTTAGGAACGTTTCATCTAAACAAACACCACAAAACTATTCTCGATTGTATTTCTGAATGTTATGTTACACCTACAGTAGTTCACTGCTTTAAATACATCGAATTAAGAATGTTAGGTGTAGCACTTTAGATCTTTTTTTCTGAACCAGGGAAATCTGATCATGTTCCTCTATAACAATAATAAAAAACTTTATTTTACATATCACCTTTAAAAGTGGCATCTCAAAGCAATACAGTAGATCGAAAAACAGTTAAAAGGGACCAAAGTAAATACCAGACAAACGCAAACGCGTTTTTAATAAAATGCTTTTATTCATTCAGCAGAGAGTGAGAGGGACATCCAGCAGAGAGAGACACACACACCGGTTTCCATTGACAAAAAGTAATTGTTTTTTTTACATTTGTTTTACATGTTTTGTTTGTGGACAGACTGTCCACAAACGTGAGACTGTCTTTCTCAGACTTACATTCCCGAATGTCCCCCGCCCCAGTCAACAATCCTAGGAAGAACACGAAACAGCCTGTTAATAAAATTGTTACAATTTTTTTCGGTCAGTTCTTTCTCCCAGAATTTATAGATCACATCGATCAGTTCCTGCTTTGTGACGGGCTTAGCAGTTTTCCGAACGTAGTCTTTCAAAGAATGCCAAACCATCTCTATCAGATTTAGATCTGGGGATTTGGCTGGAGTTTTCACCCAGTTCACTCCTTCTGCTATAAGCCTCGCCCTTGCTGCTGTGTGTTTCGGATCGTTGTCTTGAAAGAGACGGTGCCTTGATCCAAACTGCTCCCTGATATATGGGGCAGCATGCTGTGTGACCACGACTTTCTCGAAGAATTCACGGTCCATAATTCCTTCAAAAATAAGAAGTGGTCCCGGGCCTCTTCTAGATATACCCCCCCAGACGTGAACCTTCAGTGGATGCTTGGGCTTTGGCTTGTCCACATATCTCCCCTTTTTGCAAAATGCCATTGTTGAAAACTGTTCCAGAGCCACTGTTGTTTCGTCGGTGTATGGTATGGTACAGATAAAACTTACACCATACCGATGAGCTAATACCAGGGAAAGACACTCCTATTTTATTTAAAACACAATACACTAGGAAATGTGTCTGATGCATTAGCAAGTTAAAACAATTGGGTTGAAAACCTGGGCGTAACACCATTTCCTTTTTCTGATCACTCGCTTTCTGGATACACTTCTCACCTGTCCTGTTCTTTGTTTTCCTGGTTTGCTGATTATGCCTGCTGCGGTCCACTCCCACCCTCACACCTAAAGAAGACTATTTTAAATTTCTTGGCGCAGTTCATTGTGCAATTAACCCTTGTATGTGCTGTCCGCGCTCAAAATGCAATTTAAAAAAAGTCAAAAACCGCGCTCAAAATGCAATTTAGAGCTTTCTGGCAAGAGGAGACACCCAAATCAATGTAACATGCCACAGTTTGTGCATGAACAGGGTTATACTGCCTATTCCCTTTGATACCCGATTAAAAAAAAATAAAAAATGTTTTGAATCCCCGGCGGAACCGGGCATCCATATGAATCAAGCAACAGGTTTATTCCATGCTGAAAAAAAGAAGAAAGAAAAACACATTCCATAAGAATTGACTGAGCTCCGCTCTGTACCACGCAATGATCCCCCTGGAGTCTCTGCCCCGGGTTATTTGGGTTTTTAGACAGAGGGTAAAAAACTCTCTGGCTTGACCTCCCCCTCCCTGGGTATTGTCTGTTTTTTGTTAACAAGGCTCGCCAGCTAATGTGAATCGAAACCTGTCTTTCTAGCTTTTAAAGTCGTGCGATGTGTAAGCCACAATTCAAATAGAGAAAAAGAGAGCTGACTGACAAGATTTAAGATGTGGCTGTCAATGTTGGATTAAAAAAAACACATTGCCCGACGTTTGTTGCATTGCTTGAAAAATAACTTTATTTCGAGAGACTGGATAAGTAGTTCAAGTGTTTTTTTTAACTTCCTGAAAAACAACTAATAATTTAACTATATGTGCAAACGTTTTATGATATGTCGCTGTTGTGAATGTCTGTGGACATGTGCCGGCTGGACAGGAGGCTCTACTGTACACAGAGAGCTTAGAAGACAAAGATATCAATTTATTTTAGTCAAAAATTTATATATCACCTTTGAAAGTGGAATCTCAAAGCAAAGTAAATACCCGACACTGATTGAACCCATCTGTCATGCTAATAAAACACCTTGAATTGAATTGAATTGAATTGAGGGGAGGGGGGGCGCGAGATAACCAGGACGCAAGGCAAATAAGATACACTCCACAGGCATTCAGAACAGCAACATATGAAACGTTTGCACATATAGTTAAGTTATTACTTGGTTTTCAAAGTGCAATGAAATACAATATTGTTGTTGTTGCTGTTCTTGTTGTCTTTATCCTGTAAAGCGTTTTGAGAAGCCACCTTTAAAGGCGATATATACTGTAAAAGCACTGATTCTTATGGAATGTGTTCTGCCGGGGATTCCAATTTTTTTAAATTTTTTTTTTAATCGCGTATCTAAGGAAATCTCAGTATAACTTTGTTCATGAACAAACAGTGGCATGTTACATTATTATTAGTTTTTTTTATTTCGAGAGACTGGATAAGTTGTTCAAGTGTTTTTTTTAACTTCCTGAAAAACAACTAATAATTTAACCATATTTGCAAACGTTTTATGATATGTCGCTGTTGTGAATGTCTGTGGACATGTCCTGGCTGGACAGGAGGCTCTACTGTACACAGAGAGCTTAGAAGAGAAAGATATCAATTTATTTTAGTCAAAAATTTATATATCACCTTTAAAAGTGGAATCTCAAAGCAAAGTAAATACCCGACACTGATCGAACCCATCTGTCATGCTAATAAAACACCTTGAATTGAATTGAATTGAATTGAGGGGAGGGGGGCGCGCGAGATAACCAGGACGCAAGGCAAATAAGATACACTCCACAGGCATTCAGAACAGCAACATATGAAACGTTTGCACATACAGTTAAGTTATTACTTGGTTTTCAAAGTACACAGAGAGGGGCAGGAGGACGGGACAAGCCGATACATACTCTTAGAGTTTGATTAATAGGGAATATAATACAAAAATATAGTACTAAAAATAAGATACACTCTACAGACATTCACAACGGCGACTGTCAGAAGATAGGACACAGCGGCTCAGGCACCCGCTGAATGGAAAAGGGGCACTTTAATGTTCTGTATGGCTAATACTAAAGCCAATACTAATATTCAATACTTTAATATCCTTTTCTGTATGTTTAACAATAGTGGGTACTGGCCTAATTCGTCCCTGCTCCCGTTGTTAGGTGTTAATGTGTTGTTAAGTGTGAATTTGTACCTGTTTCCCTGAGGTCTGGCTTTTTTTCTGGAAAACCATAACTCTGGTCTTGTTCAGTTTGACTGTCGGCGCCCAGGTCTGACAGTGCTGCTCCAGCAGTGCCAGGTTCTGGCGCAGCCTCTGTTCTGTGGGCGACAGCGGGACCAGGTCGTCTGCACAGAGGAGGAACTCGATTTCCATAATTAATGCAGATCAGTAAATCAAGGTACAAAACAATTATTGCGCCCGGGTCCTCAATGGGCTTTGACGTGCTAATGCGTTGGTTTAACAGTCCGGGTGTGGCAAGCCTCTAATGTCTCCCGACTTCAGCAAAAGGCACCCGCCTTTCATTGGAAGACAATGAACATTCTAGCCGTACATGTGAATATAGCATAAATACACCAAGGGATTGGGTGAGCTCCCATCACAAAAAAAAACTGCGAACCTGCACTACAGCGACCACAGTACAGTATGGAGACCAAGATCTTTTACGGGAAGAGACAGGGTGCTTCTGCCGCCCCAGCTTCCAAAGAGCGAAGGGTAAGCAAATACAGCAGACTTCATCTGAAATACGTGATTACAGCGCATATTACAAGGTATTATTGCCGTTTTGAATTTTAAATTCAATTATAATTATTTCTTCGTAGCCTGTTCTTCAAGAAAACACCGCACGGGCGAAACGATCTTCGAAATCTACCACCAGGACAGTAAAAAAGAAAGCGGTAAGACGGAAAAAAAGAAAAGTTTATTTTGACGTCTGTTCCGCGACTGATGAATACTACTGTGTGACTTTATTTCTTACATGAATTTTGTTATTTTTCCACAGGCCGTGGGTCTCCGCTCTCGGCCACTGGCCAGGGTGCCAACATGTAGAAGCAGCATCTGTGGTGGAGACATTTCGGCAGCAGCGGGAGCAGTACGATGCATTACTGGGGAGGATTGGGAGGCTAGAGAAACTCCTGAAAATGCAGAGGAAGGAGACAGTATGTTCCAGCAGTCAAACAGTTGAGCAGCTGTCTCCCGAAAAGTGCCTCTCCCCGCCGCGCAGGTTGCAATGCCTGGCAGAAGCTGTGCCCTCCGCAGAGCACATACCGCCTCAGGACACTCCATCCCGGCCTCTTCACTCACCACCGTGCAGGAATTTGTTGATGCTGTCCCCACCGTCTATCTCCCCCCGGGAAGCACCGTTCACAGAGCGGAATTCACAGACGCCAGTGGGACGAATAATTCTCCCAGATATCCAACTGCTACCCATCACTCAAGAGATGGAGGGGGGGTTGTACTTGCAGTGCATCAGCATAGACGGGAAAGCAAGAGCCGACCGCTACGCTGCCCTCGTGTTTCGAAATCTTGTGACTTTTGAAATTTACTGGGGGTGGACCACGTCTGTAAATTTCGATGGGTCCAGAGGCAAAAGTGCCTTGACTTGCAATCTCTGGGAAACCATAAGTCGCATGGTGAATCGGAGATTCTCAACCCTTACTTCGTGCGACTGGAAAAGAATTCGTGATCGGATCAACGAAATGCTTCGTACAAGGAGGCGCTCTTTTCCTCTAGTCTAACAGTCTGTCCACAAACAAAACATTCCTGTTATACAAGAGGAATTGAAAAAAAAACAATTTTGTCAATGAAAACCGGTGTGTGTGTCTCTCTCTGCTGGATGTCCCTCTCACTCTCTGCTGAATGAATAAAAGCATTTTATTAAAAACACATTTGCGTTTGTCTGGTATTTACTTTGGTCCCTTTTAACTGTTTTTCGATCTACTGTATTGCTTTGAGATGCCACTTTTAAAGGTGATATGTAAAATAAAGTTTTTTATTATTGTTATAGAGGAACATGATCAGATTTTCCCTGGTTCAGAAAAAAAGATCTAAAGTGCTACACCTAACATTCTTAATTCGATGTATTTAAAGCAGTGAACTACTGTAGGTGTAACATAACATTCAGAAATACAATCGAGAATAGTTTTGTGGTGTTTGTTTAGATGAAACGTTCCTAAACGTATAACTTAATAAAATTAAAGACGATTAAAATCTGTAATCTTTCCACTTGTACCGTATGTCATCGGAAAGTTTCTGCGTTGTGTAAGGATGGTATCAAAAAGTAATCTTAAGTGGTGAGAAAGCTGTGCTCAATGTATTTAAGGGACTTAAAAGTAAAAGGAGATGCTTCATATTGCTTGACTAATTTTAAAAACTAAGTTATAAATGCAGACGCTCCCTCGGTGCCGCGCCGGGTGTAAATATCAAAATATACTTTCGTCCCGGGCACAGGCCGAAGAGCGCCCGGCTGGGGTGCGCGGGGAAGGGCAGGACACTAGTGAAAGGCGGGGTTTAGGAAGGCGTACAGTCTGGGCAGGTATAGATTACACTTTTCTAAAACGTATTTGAAAAAAAAAAATGATTACAATCTAATCCTTCCACGTTTGATCCCAAATTCCCAAGAAATATAAATCTAAACGGGTAGAAAGCTATGCTGAAAGTTTATTAAGATACCTAGAAGACAGAGATACTGTATCAATATATGTTGCATTAGCCTGATTATGATTTAAAAAACACATATAATTAAACACGCGTTTGCGATTTAAATCAAAACACGATTTAAATCAATATAAATGTTTATATTGTATCGCATACTGTCCAGCCTCCATTTCTCTATAAAAATTTACTCTATTACACACACACACAATAGAAGCAGGAAGCAGAAGCAGGGACCGTTGTCAGAAGGGAAGAAGGTGACTATTCATTGTTATCAAAAATGACTTAGAATCGATCATGTTGTGATATTTTGAAATATAAAAGTCAATTGATTGTCCATAATATCGCTATTCTATTTTTTCAAAGAAATGTTTGTTAAAAGAAAAGTCCAGCACCAGCTGGATTTGAACACACAACCCGTGAGTTGGTAAGCGGGCACGTAGACCAGTAGGCTACAGGGGAAGTCGCATGAAGAGGGAGGCGAAACAGCCCTACACAGCCCTGTCGCAGTACACGAATATAATCATATCGTTATTAAATTCTTTAGATACGCGATTCCATATTATATTAGCAGAAAAGCTTAAAACTACCACTTTTTCACACGCTATTTCACATGCTAGTTAAATACTTCGATGCTTAAAATCGTTAGGGAGAAATGGAATACTGGTGTGTATTTTTCCTTTAAAGTACCGATTCCTGGAATCTGACTGGCTGACACCCTTCTGAAGTGGTTCCATAAAATCTGGTATACGGAAAAGAAAGCATTGATAAAAAAAGCCTGGATTCTCATGTATCTCATACAAGTATCTTTTAATACAGTCTTTGCTGTGCTCTTGAGGATCCTTGTGATATTTTGAGCTCTAGTTTAATGATAAGTGTCGCATTTTAAATCATTTTCGTAGTTAGAAATTATGAAACGCCCTGTTAAAAGCAAGGGAGTTTTTATGCCCGTTTAAGTAAAACAAAATGCCTGACAAAGTATGGCTTGGACAGATTTCAAGTGCTTGTACAAATGTGCTAAAGAAATTATACTTTGAGTATACAGCTTGTCCAAAGTCATTCATTATTAATACTATTAGTAATATCTTCGGTAAAGGCTTTGATGCATAAATATTTCTGATAAAGGTAGGTTGTGTACTTTTGTCCAGCTGAGCAATCTTGCTTTCATAAAATATACCAACATTTTAATGACTGATGATTAACATGCTGTAATACACAGTTCAAAATTAAAAGCTCAAATGCTGTACATGAGAGGTTAAGCTCCCCCTGGCGGTTTTACAAGGTGACGTCAAATGACGTCGATTAACCGCGTGATACTGCGTGATACCACGTGATACCGCGACACGCCCACCGGGGTATGCCGCGAAATACCCCACCCATTTTGAATGGCTGCATCTGTACATGGAAATCACACTGACAAGGACACACAGCGATAAACAACAACAAGGAATAAAGAAAGGCAGACAAACAGTGCTGTTTTCCACACAGACAAATACAAATAAAGAAACAATATTATACTTGAGTGTGTGTGTGTCTGACGTCTTTACGAATAACATGAATTGATTTAGAAGTAAAATATGGTTGTATTAGTGCACGTACAGATGTAGCCATTCAAAATGCATGGTACAAACCCGCGGTACGGGAAACTACCCACAAGCCACCGCAGGGCACCGCGGTAAGTGATTGGCTGGCCAAAATGACCGATAGGGGCACTCGTGGTGCATTGGTTGGTAGTAAAAAGATTTAATCATTAAATCTCTTTACTGTGCACATTTTAATCCGCTTAGTATTCAATATTTATATTTAATTTTACCACTAAAGGGAAATTTTAGTAGCTGAGCATAAAAAGAAGAGGAGCATAACGCATCTGAAGGTCATAAACGATATTAATTTAGGAACATAAACATTACTCTATGTAAACTGGCTGGTCTTGGTAGTTTAAAGAAAAAATACACACCAGTCTTCCGTTTCTCCCTAAACATTTTAAGCATGAAAGTTTTATGAAACGGTACTCAAATATGCGATTGCTGTATAGAATTAATTTGAATTAAAAAAAATTATTTAACACGAAAATTAAGCTGTTTGCATCTTCCGCCTGAGAACATACGTAGTCACCCGTTGCTACCCAACGCAGAAACACAGCCACTAACTAGCAAAGAGAGGACATTAGCTAGCCAATATGATAAAGAAATAAATGATTATTTTGTTTATTTCTTTTGCACATTTATTTGAACATTTCCATCAATTGTACAAGCACTTGGAAACTGTCCAATCCCTAGTTCATCTGGCATTTTCTTTTACGCTGCGGGCATCCTCCCGGTCTGGCGCCAGTTTGTGTCTTCTAGGATATAATGCCAGCGATTTTTTGTTAAATTTGGGTTTCCAATAACGCCGCAGCAAACTCTTGTTTTTATGTCCACTATAACAGACAATCTCCTTTGCTTTTAACTGAGCGTTTAATAATTTCCTAAAATGAAAATGATTTACTTTATTTCCCTCATGGGATCAATAAAAGTATCTATCATCTATCTAAACTATGGGACATCCCTATACCAGAGATTACAGTAGGGCTTCAGAATGGTGATTCTGGTGAATGGTGAATGGGGAAAAAAGACGTGTTGATCTGCTGTACATACTGTACCAGGAAGAGGATTTCTTTCTATTTGAAACGTGTATTTTAAAAGTTTAATTAAGAAGTAAAAATCTTACAGCATACACAGATTTCTAAACTGATCAGGAGGAAGAAAAATCAGCCGTGTTTCGTGCATAAAAAGTGGTTATTAACTATCGAAACCTGTTTTATTTATTTTATTTTTATTTAGATTAAGAGTTCCCGTCACCCCCATTCTCATTTAAATCACAAACCCGTGTTTAATTAAATGTCTTTTAACGTAAATCGTTATCTTTGTCTTCTGCATAATAATGTTCACCACTCTGTCCAGCAAATTAATAATAAACTTTATTTTATATAGCGTTTTAAACGAATAAGTAATTAGATTGCTCATAAACCTAATCACTTATTCTACACAAACACAGAGTAATTGCCCTCTGAAAATGCTTTTTCTTTTTATTTAGGCTCAGATTTCAACTATAGATCGTACAATAATTACTAGCAGTAAATACTGAAGTTTTGCTCCCTCTTACCACAAAAATATTAAAAATAATGTATTGTAGCTAGGATGAACTTTTTTTCGAACGTGTTAAAGATGGCGACAACTCAGGCACCCAGAGATGGGGGGGCGTCTTTCCGCCTCCATAACTAAAATGCCAAATAGGAATGGTTTTTAATTCAGATTGAATTATAACTGTATGTACTGTCTTCGTATTTGGCCAGGGCTTTAAAGAGAGGGAGTGCCAAAATGTTTCGGTGCCGTCATCTGCGCTTTAAAGGTACCCCTGTCGCGGAAGAATTTGACCTGGGAACGTTCACCCAGCGTACTTATTGTTTCATTGCACTTTGACAGATTGTCTTTAAATCAATTGTTGTCAGAATATCCCCCCCTCCAAACAAGAACAAAATTGCAATGATTTTATTAACTGTCTGTTTCAGTAACCTGAAGTATATATCTAAAGTAATAATTTAACAATATATGTAAATGTTTTAAGATATGTTTATGTTGTGAATGTCCATAGATTGTATCTTATTTTAAGTTTTTGTTTTGTTTCAAATGGCCTTGCAGATCAGATACTGTATCAAGGAACAAAACAATTATCGCGCCCGGCTCCTCAGTGGAATCGCTTTAACATGCTAATACGTTGGTGTAACACTCTGTGTCTACATTACATTGTGAACAAACCAGTTTCACAGGTATTTTCAACCCCCAACCAATGTTGTTTCATCGGTTGTTATCCTGTAAAGCGCTTTGAGGAGCCACCTTTAAATAGCGCTATATAAAATAAAGTTTATTATTATTATTAATATTGATCATATTTTTCCTCCCAGAACTTGTAAATTGTTGTTGTTATTGTTGTTGTTATCCTGTAAAGCGCTTTGAAAAGCATACTGTCCAGCTTGTCAGGTGCATTCTTTTGTAAAATAATAAGTAGAGCTTTGGGCTTATTAGTGCTCCACTTACAGCAACCCAATGTAAATACATTTTGTTTCCAAATCCACCACCACTTGTATGAATCATAGCCCTGCCAAATGATGCAAATTCCACTGCAATGGTTGTGTGCAGGAATTATTCAGTTTGGCATCTCCATGTTCAAGTAAACACTGCTCTGTGTGCAAATGCAAATGCATTTAAAACAAGTTTTTTTTTAAAAAGCCACCTTTAAAGGCGCTATATAAAATAAAGTTTATTATTATTATTAATATTGATGATATTCATCCTCCCAGGACTTGTAAAATTGTTGTAGTTATTGCTGATATCCTGTAAAGTACTTTGAGAAGCATACTGTCCAGCATATTGTATTTCATTGCACTTTGACAGATCGTCTTATAATCACTTGTTGTTAGAATATCCCCCAAGAGGATATTCCCCCCAAGAGGCCAGGCACTGGATCCCCGGGGACTCCGGAGGCCATTGGGAAACGGGAGCGGGGCGGCCTAAAGCGGGGAAGGCCGCCCTTGAGCGACGCTACCCCCGCTCCGGAAAGCCAGAAACAGTGCTTCACCCCGCCTGTTGTGGGAAGGGTTGGGCACAGCCGGGGCTTATTTCTTCCCTGCCTTATCGAGGGCAGACCCTGCCAGGCCCTTGTCGACACCGGTTCGACCATCACCCTGCTGCGGCCTGGTGTCCTGCCGGGCACCGAGGCAGCCGGACCCCCAGGGCGCTCACCGTGCACTTTGGGGCTGCGAGGGTGAAACACCCCTTCTACCTTGCCCCAGTCCGCGAGGGCTGTATCCTGGGGTTAGACTGGTTGCAGCAAGTGGGTGGTTGCCTTGACCTGGGCGTGAGGGACAGGGTGCTGTGCCAGGGGTGGCGGGTGCCCTCCAGCGGCGAGGTCACTTGCTGCAACCAGTCCAACCCCAGGATACGTTCCTCGCGGACTGGGGCAAGGTAGAAGGGGTGTTTCACCCTCGCAGCCCCAAAGTGCACAGTGAGCACCCCGGGGGTCCGGCTGCCTCGGTGCCCAGTAGGACACCAGGCCGCAGGGTCTGCCCTCAATGAGGCAGGGAAGAAATAAGCCCCCGCTGTGGCCAACCCTTCCCACAGCAGGTGGGGTGAAGCGCTCCTTCTGGCTTTCCGGAGCAGGGGTAGCGTCGCTCAAGGGCGGCCTTCGCCCCTTTAGGCCACCCCGCTTCCGTTTCCCAACGGCCTCCGGAGTCCCCGGGGATCTAGCGCCTGGCACTCCCGGGCGATGTGGCCCCTCTCCTCACAGCGGTGGAAGATGACCAGCAGTCGTCGCTCCCCCAGCATCACTGCGCTGGCCGTCTCCTCCTCCCCATCTGATTCCCCGTGCGCCCCTCCATTGGTGCCCACCGGTCTCCTCGAATACGGCATCAGCCTGCTCAGCCAGAGCCAGGGCCTGCTCCAAGAGGATCAGCGCGGCCAGCGTCACGTGGCGCTGCACCTCAGTCGGCACCAGGGCCCAGAGGAACGCCTGGAGTGCTATCTTCTGCTCACCCCCAAAAGGCGCTTTAGGGGGTCACTCGGCTTCTGGGGGAACCGGCTCTTCTCTGAGTCTGACATCATCGGCCGTTCACTGTCCATCCTCCCGCTTCTAACACCAATGTAATAAATTTGGGTTCGTTGAGGACGAACACAGAGACTCAAACCTGTGGAGTTAAAAACTGCACTTTATTTCTTCTATGTAACCACCCGCCAGCAGCACTCCCACGCCCAGACGAGAGAGAGACACAAGACAAGCCCGCCAAGAGCGCGGGCCCAAGAGAGACAGAGAGAGAGAGAGACACCAAGGGGTGCGGAACCAGGGAACTATTTACATGGAAAACGGGCGATCTCCCCAGAATGTACGCCCACTTCACTGCTACCTGGATACCTCTTGGGGGATATCCTCTATATCCTCTTGGGGGGAATATCCTCTTGGGGGATATTCTAACAACAAGTGATTATAAGACAATCTGTCAAAGTGCAATGAAATACAATATGCTGGACAGTATGCTTCTCAAAGCGCTTTACAGGATAACAGCAATAACTACAACAATTTTACAAGTCCTGGGAGGAAGAATATTATCAATATTAATAATAATAATAAAGTTTATTTTATATAGCGCCTTTAAAGTGGCTTTTTTTAAAAAAAAAATTTAAATGCATCTGCATTTGCACACAGAGCAGTGTTTACTTGAACATGGAGATGCCAAACTGAATAATTCCTGCACACAACCATTGCAGTGGAATTTGCATCATTTGGCAGGGCTATGATTCATACAAGTGGTGGTGGATTTGGAAACAAAATGTATTTACATTGGGTTGCTGTAAGTGGAGCACTAATAAGCCCAAAGCTCTACTTATTATTTTACAAAAGAATGCACCTGACAAGCTGGACAGTATGCTTCTCAAAGCGCTTTACAGGATAACAACAACAATAACAACAGCAATTTACAAGTTCTGGGAGGGAAAATATGATCAATATTAATAATAATAATAAACTTTATTTTATATAGCGCTATTTAAAGGTGGCTCCTCAAAGCGCTTTACAGGATAACAACCGATGAAACAACATTGGTTGGGGGTTGAAAATACCTGTGAAACCGGTTTGTTCACAATGTACTGTAGACACAGAGTGTTACACCAACGCATTGGCATGTTAAAGCGATTCCATTGAGGAGCCGGGCGCGATAATTGTTTTGTTCCTTGATACAGTATCTGATCTGCAAGGCCATTTGATACAAAACAAAAACTAAAAATAAGATACAATCTACAGATATTCACAACATAAACATATCTTAAAACATTTACATATATTGTTAAATTATTACTTTAGATATATACTTTAGGTTACTGAAACAGCCAGTTAATAAAATCGTTGCAATTTTGTTCTTGTTTGGAGGTGGGGATATTCTGACAACAATTGATTTAAAGACAATCTGTCAAAGTGCAGTGAAATACAATAATTACGCTTGGTGAACGTTCCGAGGTCAAATTCTTCCGCGACAGGGGTACCTTTAAAGCGCAGACGACGACACCAAAACATTTTGGAGCGCCCTCTCTTTAAAGCCCTGGCCAAATACGAAGACAGTACATACAGTTATAATTCAAACTGAATTAAAAACTACTCCCGCAGAGAGTGATGAAAACCGCGCAGCGTCAGGCGAATGCACATTAATATGTTGGGCTTTTGGGTTCGGGTGGATTTGCGCCCTACAGTTCAACCTGCGGTACCGCTGTGTACTGTACATACAGTACGAACATGTGTTATTTTGAAATATAAAAAATGTCAATATACTTTAGGAGAAATTGAGTATTGGTGTGTATATTTTCTTTAAAATACCAATAACAGCAACATACAGTTTACATAATATGTTTATGTTCCTAAATTAATATCGTTTATGACCTTTATGACCTTCGTTATGCTCCTCTGCGTTTTATGCTTAGCTACTAAAATTTCCCTTTAGTGGTAAAATTCCATATAAATATTCAATACTAAGCGGATTAAAATGTAAAGTAAAGAGAAAAAATGCACAGTAAAGAGATTAAATGATTAAATCTTTTCACTAACGACCAATACACCACATTATCTTCCGTGTCGCATTAACATTGGAATGTTTTTTTTTACAAGTGTCAAAAGAAGCGATACACAACCTGTCTCCTCTATAACTGTTCAGTTTACAGAGAAATCCCGCCAGAGCCTCACAACATTGTCCAATAATACTCTTCTCACGTCTAATTTTTAGTTAAGCAGGATTTGAGCTACAGACCATAACAGACCAAAAAACAGAATCCACCTGCGATTCTGTTGTTAACAAAACGTGTTTACAAAGAAAGTGAAATACAGTAATACTACCAGCTATAAAGATAGATTTGGAAATTTAGATCCTTAATTTAATATCATGATTAATTTATTTAGATACGTGCTTACATATTCTCGATTATAAAACAGATAATTCCGGTCCTGGAATCTGACTGGCTGACACCCTTCTGAAGTGGTACCATAATCTCTGGTATACGGACGCCCCTGAAATTTGACTTGTTACTGTGTGATAAATTTTAAAGACGTAGATAAAAAAGTTTGGATTCTCATGTATCTGATACAAGTATCTTTTAAAACAGTCTTTGTTGTGCTCTTGAGGATCCTTGTGATATTTTGAGCTCTGGTTGAATGATAAGTGTCACAGTTTAAATAATTTTCGTTAGAAATTATGAAACGCTCTGTTAAAAGCAAGGGAGTTTTTGTGTCTGTTATACTAAAAGAAAATGCTCGACGAACTAGGGATTGGACAGTTTTTCAGTGCTTGTACAATCGATGGAAATGGTCACATAAATATGCTAAAGAAATAAACAAAAAAAGTAATTTATTCCTTTATCATATTGGCTAGCTAATGTCCCGTCCTTGTTAGTTAGATCAACGGAATGCTGTGTTGTTACTTTTTGTCGATGAAAAAATAAAGTCTTTTCATTTAAAATGACGGTTACAAATAATGTGGACCAGCGTAATACTTTGAGTTTACAGCTTGTCCAAGGTCATTCATTATTAATAATATGAGTAATATCTTCGGTAACGGCTTTGATGCATAAAATATTTCTGCATAATTAAAATATTTATGATAAAGGTAGGTTGTGTACTTTTGCCCAACTGAGCAATCTTGCTTTCATAAAATATACCAACTTTTTAATGACTGATGATTAACATGCTGTAATACACAGTTTAAACTTAAAAGCTCAAATGCTGTACATGAGAGGTTAAGCTTTATTGGCTCCTCCTGGCGGTTTTACAAGGTGATTCCGGATACTTTCCGGTATGACATCAAATGACGCGGTACACCGCGTGATACTGCGTGATACTGCATTTTGATGCGACACGCCTACCGGGGTATACCGCGAAATACCCCACCCATTTTGAATGGCTGCATCTGTATGAAATGGGAAACTGCTAGCCGAGCACGAAGTGTGCACCCTCTCAAGTTAGCCAGCTGATAAATAAATGGATGCATGGTGTCACTGTAGACGTTAAGAATACCTGGTTGGACCCTATGCAGTGCTGAAACAGTAGGCTGAATGTGTTAGGTGTCCAAATCCCAAGGGAGAAAGACAGAAGACAAGGTTGAGGTCGGAAGGCTAGGTCAAGTATCCGAGGTGTCAGGTCGAGAGTATCCAAATCCAAAACGCTAGACAGAGACGAAGTTGAGACCAGAGAAAGAACAGAGTTGGGTATCCAGAAGTCAGGTTGAGAGTATCCAAATCCAAAAAACGCTAGATGGAGACAAAGTCAAGGTCAGAGAAAGAATAGGGTCGGGTATCAAGAAGTCAGGTTGAAAAAGAACACGCACAAGAGAAAGCCAAAAGTTGACCTCAACAGTGAGCGGGAATTGAGAAGAGTGAGAGGGTATAAATAGGGAAAAGCGTGAGAAGTGATAATAGATTAATTAGTGCGCAGGTGTTGACAGTGAGAGGTGCACGTAAGAATGCGGTTCGTGACACATTGACGTGTATGTAATTTAAGTGGGTTAACGTTGTTTCATGGTGTGCAGTGTAATGCATGGAGACCCCTCTGTTACAGGAAGAGACTTCTGATCAGTCTTGCAACCTGATCTGGCTTGGTAATCTCAGCATTATTATTTACCCTATCCAGGTGTTATCCATTGTATCTAGATTCTTAAAGACATTTAAAAATATCACTGACAGTATATTCAATGACTTACAAAGAGAAAGTTTTCATCTAAGTTTTAACATTATTTGAGAAGTGTTTTTTGTAAGCTAAATGAAAAATGGGACTGTTCCCTGTTGTGTCTCCATTGGAGTAGCCCTCTTTCCACCTGATAACATGTCAATGAGAGATGAGGGCACAGACAGGTTTCCAAATTAGTCATGTGTAGATCTCTCGTATTTTTTAAAAAATAAAGTTGGGAAATGTGTTTTTCATGAACATGTACATGTCATTTAAAATGTTACTGTACCTTTACTTATTATCTTGTAAATGTCATTGGTGGGGTGGCATAAATTAATCTAAGTATATAATAACTCAATTAATTTATTTTCTGACCTTTTCATGCACATCTCATGTGAAGGCAAAAAATTAAACATAGCTTTCAGACTACTAGAGCTGGAAACTGGTGAACATATATGTGAAAGGGTAAGATCCCTTTCACTCATGCTCCTGAGGATGTCACAGCATAAACTCATTTACATGTTCAACACAAATAGGTGTGAAAATAGGTGTGAATGTCTATTTTTTTTCTATGAGATAAGTTTGTGAGATTTACAATGTCCTTCTCAGAGGTTGTTTATTTTTTGGTGATAAACCCAGTACTCTTGTCCCGCCTAAATAAGCATGCACGTTTCCAGTTAAAGTACCAGTAACACCTCATGAGAACTTCAAAAAGTGTGTTAAGACCCTTGGACATAGGCTGAATTTCCTCACTATATATATATACTGTATAAATTGCCTTGCAAAATATTCAGAACTTTGCATAGTTTTCACATTTTGTTGCTTTACATTTATAGTCATGAGCCTTTGAAATAGCAATTAATGTGTATTATATACACAGCCTATATTACACAAAGTAAAACACTGAAGGAAAGAATAGATAATATGAAAGGAAAATGGAAAAGTTATGATTGAACCTAAAACAATAAGATGCATAAAATTACCTTTTTGAACCACAATTAGCTGATGATTTCAGAATGAATAAATCTGCCTCTGTAAGGTCTATCAGTCAAGTAATTTATTAATAAGCAAAGGTTCAGCTATGAAGATTTAGAGGTTTTTAAAGCAACTCAGGGAAGCATGTAGAAAGGCACAGGCTGAGAGAAGGGTATCAAAGACACTGAATATTCCTTTAAGCAAAGTGAAGCTGATTATTAAGAAGTGGATGGCTTATTGTTCTACCCAGACATGCACAGATTAGCCTGTCCCTCTAAGCAGCTATTCAGTTTAGCAAGGAGGAAACTGGTTAGGGATGCCACTATGGGACCAACTGCATCTTTGAAAGAGCTACAGAATTCAATGACTTGTCTTGGTCCATGAGTGAAAGCTGTGAGAAGTGGCACGAGGCACAAGTAAATGTAGGGGTTTTGTGCTTAACTGGGACAATTATTAAGTGTAGAAGTAAGTCACCAAATGATTATTTGATGGCTATTAGAATCAACCTCGTGGGATAACTCAAACAACGCACACACACGGATACTACTGCAGAAGAATACATTTATTAATGCATAAAATGTGCATATAAACATAACAAATCTTATAGTGAGGGTTAGCAGAATACAAAATTTATATTCAATCATGAAGAGTTACAAACCAAGAGGGACATACATTCAGTATACCATTCATTTATACCGTTTCATAAATGAACTTGGATTACAACTTCTACACTAGATACTCAAAAGCAAGTACATCACTCATAGGAATTAAATTGATATCAACTCAGGTTGAGATAACAATTGAATTCTCGAGCTGTAATGCAGAATGTTGAATACTCATCCAATCTGTGTGGATTCAGATCTCCTGCGGACACAAAGAAACAGTAGCAGGCTGTTGCCGTGTCCAGTCGGTGCTCTCTGACCCAGTGCTAAGCAGTGGTGTTGTGGCTGGAGAGAAGGAGGAGATTCCTGCTGTGATGCGCTGCTGATGCTCTCTGAAGACCGACTAGTTAGTTCTGGCTTACTAGCAGAGTTTGTGCACAGGAGAAAAGTGACTGCGGGTCCAAGCAGGTGAAAGGGAAATCTAATAAGTAAATTGATTCTTAAAATGTAAAGAGCCTTAAAAAAATATTGTCAGATTACAGATACAGATTACAGATTGTCAGAAGACAGTTTTCAAGACAGGACGTACTGTCTAGATTACCAAATTAGCCGAATGCAATTGCTGAGCTTTGCAGAAATATGTACTGGTGCTTCCTTTCTGTCTCTGATTGTTTCTATGTTGTAATCCTTCTTGTCCTAAGGAAAGGGGAAGTATTAGAAAGGGACTAAGTACTGTATTTTTCCACTGCATTACAACATCTTTATAAAAAGCCTGTGCTGCCTTTAGCAAGTTGAATCTCTAACGCACTCTGCAGAGTGACAGCAGGGCTCCCAATATTGCAATATTGAAATAAAGACCTTACTCAGGTGAGAACTCTTTCTTGTGGCTTCCTTGATAGGTATATTTCCATATTTCCACACACTCTTTAGACAGGAAGAAGACCAGGAAGTTCGTTCCCGATGTAGTGCTTGTCCTGAATACTTAGATTCAGGTGTCTACAGTTCCGACTGTAGTTCACTTGTTGATGGGTTCAGGGTTGCTGCTGGGCTAACCTCGGGTGGATCCTTTGGTTACGCACTGGCAACCTCTGTTCTCGACTCTTAGAAGAAAGGAAAGTCCTGGCACTCAGACACACTGGCCGTTACATGGTTGTCCGAGTTGAGTCTGAGGATGTCTAGGAGGCGCGCTGAGGAAGCCCTGTGCTGCCTGTTTTACCTGGAGAAACTACGGTCGTTCGTTGGTTGAAAGTTTCATGGGCATTTAAGACCCATGTGGGGTTAACCTGCCCTACCAGTTCCTGATTGGCTGTTGATGAGTAACAATGCACTCTGACCTTAGAGTTGTAAACAACTTGGGCTGAGACTCTCCCAGACAGTAAGGCGCCAGAGATGACTATTTATTAGGGTTGCTGGAGAATCTCAGAATTGGGGAGTTGTTCCTTATCAGAACACTCTATCAGCTAGAAAAACACCTTAAATGTGAACCAAATGGAATTTGTTTCTGTATCGAGCACCATTGAGATGAAGAAGAGAGGGACTGGCAAGGGAGCAGCAAAATTAATTCCTGTACTTTAATAAGCCTTGCCGCTACATATCCCCCCTTTTTGAAGGTCACTAAGTCCTGAGACATTGTTGTCTTCAAACCAAAACAGGGTTAAGTGATGTCCCTTGTATCATTAAAACATTAACCTTAAATGTCCACATTACTCCTCGAGAATTCATACAGGAACCAGCATTGGAAACAAACATGATGAATAACATCTGGAGTATGTATAAAAAAGGTAAGATACATCATCTCAGTCAACGCATTACACATCAGGAAGTTCACTGTCAGTATCTGATACCTCTGTAGTAGGCAGATATTTGTGAAGAAGTCACTTCCTTTCTTTTGACATGCTACCTTTGACTCATTCATGCTACCCAGAGTACATCTTGATGTGAGTACCCTGCCAGTCATGATCCAGCTACCCAGCAGCAGTGTTACAATAACACTGGTTCCTTTTCCCAGCCCCCCTGATGAACCACAACACTGTGTTGGGCACCTACCAGGGTGGGTTGGAGGTTTGTTCCATTAAAGCAAACTAACTACCTGTACCTCTTCAGGGCTTACTGTTTCTTGGATTTCTATCCAATTCAATAGTGTGGCACCTGAAGGCATCCACGACCTCAAGTTTGGTCTTATATTGTCTGGTTCCAGACCATACAGTGTTAAGTCAACAAGCTGTACTATGGCCTCCTCGGGAACTTGCAGGAAAACTGTTTGATTAGGCAGCTGCATTGTGGTAGCTGTATCATGCCTGTCATAAGTCATAGTGACAGTTAAATGTGGTGTGCTGACCAGCCATTTACTTCCCACCTGCTCTCCATGGGGTTCATTAACCTCCCTCTGGTCGTTAGTAGCTTTACACCCTTCATTGGTGATCATTTAGACACAGCCAATGGATAGCTCTGGTAGCCTTACCCATCTCAAGATTTGGAAACAAATTCAATCTTGGATCACCTTCTAGGTGAGCTACGAGCTATGGGGTGGTTAACGTCACATGCTCCTCTACTGAGAAGAGTGGGATCAAGTGGGTTGAGAATTGTGCCATGGCTAGACTGGCTACAGTGGCACTAAGCTCCCTTAACAGGTCTTACATCAACTTTCTGGCCTGTTGCACACAAGCTTAAACCCACTGTATAACACCGACAATCATGCCCACTGGGTGGGGGATAAGATTTAACCCTGTTGCATAGAAAGTTACCTGTAGGGTTTTCCCTAGGCTTTCCAACTTTTGCTGCTGTCGATACAGTCTGTTACTACCCTCTGGCATCTCTGACACCTGCCTTCTTGGGGCAGTCGGGGTGAGAGTGCCAGTAGCAAACAAACCTACCAGAAATAGCAAATGTACAACAGTGGCGGCAGAAATCAGTCCTCCCAAAAGTCTTTTAGGGTGGCCGATCCCAGTCATCTCCTTCTGAGTGACTGTTGCCTTTCTAAGCTGGCGCAGCATGTACATGGTGTCTTTCTCAGTATGCCATGTGGAAATCATATCCTGGAAATCTGGGGAGATCTGACGCAGCTGCTGATGCTGCTCCTCCATTTCCAGGGCATCTGCTTTTTTGATTTGTTCATGCCTGTGCTTTAGGAATCCTGCTGGGGGTGGTGCAGCGGTGGAGCACGCCTGACCCTTGGCTGAGTGGTCATTTGGAGCACCTGAGTGATCTGGGATGGTTACCCCATTCTCACTGTTCAGGTCCACCCTGCACACCTCCTGATTAAGGAATTCCTCTATCGGCATGTTTGCAATCATTCGCTGGGGGTAGGTGTAGTGCACCTGCTCGCTCCCCCCTTCCCTCACTAGGGGGTTCAGGGAGCTGCCCCAGCACTGGGATAGCTAGTTCAGTCTTTGAACTTGCTATCACTCACCAGGCCCGTGTCAGTGCAGGCGGGGATTCTGACACCCCCCTTTGCCATGTTCTGCACTAACAGGAGGGTGGCTTGACCATCCAGCTCCAGTCTGGGTGAACCACTGTTGGTCGGACTCAGATCGACAAACTGAGTGGGTGGCTGTAAGAAAACGTGCTCGGCATTCATTCTCTGTCCCTTCATGTGTTGGAAACCCTGCCGTCGAGTCAGGAACAATCAGGTCAATCTCACTCACTTTCTGGTAGTTCTGAGAAATAACGTTACCTGACTGCAGGTTCCCTGGCTCACAGCAGAGGGAATCGGCATCTGGGATCAGGTGTGTCCACAGCGCAGTAGTCTCAGCGTCCAGCTGGGCTCTCCATCTAACCTGTGAATGTTGCACCAGGGGCACCTGGCGGTGGCCCTGTGACAGCTGCTCAAGCAGGTCCTCACTAATAGAGGACTTCTCAAAGCTAAGGGTGAGGGCTACATCACCAACCTCCTCTCCTGCCATCTGGATCCCTTCCACCACTGCGGGGTGGTGGTCCTGACCCCTTTTGGGTGCCAGGGTGCACAGGAAAAGCTTCTTTTCATCACCAGGTGGGGAGATCTGCTCCACTTTAGGGATGTAAAAGGGGTGTGCTTTACCTGGTGGATCAGGCGGCTGCATGGAGCACTGCTCCTGTGGCAGGGAGGCTGTTGGGACCTCGGCCGGGGCAGGACTTCCCTGTATATCCGGGAAACAAGAGAATATTTTTATTTCTTGCCCAGAGGGAACAGAAGGAATCTCCGCATGGGTGTTCGGTGGGCACTGTGTGAGCCCAGTATGCCTCTTGGCCTCCCTTTCCTTCTGTACAAAAGGCGCAGGGGCCTTGACCTGATCCCACAATTTACCTTGCTGGTGATCCACCAAACGTTCCACTCTGAGTCGCATGCCCTTTCTTTTTCTACCCATTTGAGCTTGCATATATGACATCAAACACCTTTCAACCTCAGTGTCAATCAGTGTCTCACTGTGTAAGACATCTCCCATGGCAGCCTTGAGCTCCTTGCTTTTCCTCTGTGTTTTACTGCCTGCTTTGTGACTTCAGGGGTGGAGTCAGCACTCACTTGGGCTTTGATGATGACATCAAACACCTTTCAACCTCAGTGTCAATCAGTTTCTCACTGTGTAAGACATCTCCCATGGCAACCTTGAGGTTAAAGCTTCTTGCTTTCTCTCTTTGTTTTAACTTCTCCAGAGCAAGTCTGGAGCCTGCCTGCTCTCTGACTTTATTGGTAGAGTCAGCACTCACTTGGGAGTGGCTGACCTCATCCAGGCAGGAACCCTTCCGCTCAATCAGATAGACAGAGGGAGGGGAAGGGGGCGGTGGCGGGTGTCCGCCTCCTCCAGTTGAGAGGGATGTAGCCCGCTCTCCTGAGGTGGAGAGTTCTAGCTCATTCACGTTTATGGCAGCCTTGAGGAGCGTTTGTCCCTGTCCAAATAAAGCCTGTTCAAGCCTGGCCACACGGGCGGCTATTTAATCCTTTTGCTCAGCTTTTTTACTAGCTTTCTCTAGCCCTTTCCCTCCCCCGGTGTTCTCACAGCGTTTAGGACACTGGGTGTGGTCCTGTGTGCCTTTAACAGCTTTAACAGCTTTTTGCTTTGAGTGACTTTGGACATCATACTCCCATGCTTTCTGTGCTAATCTCCTAATATCAGTCTTCTTCATGGTCTGTGCATCTGTATTCATTAAGATCATTTTTCTTACTGACGGGTGGAGATTGGCAATGAATAAACCCTTGAAATTTGTGTTCTCTTCGCAACCCTCATCATTTCGCCCTGCAAAATAAGTTTGTCTAAGTCTCTAGTAATATTCACAAGGTGACTCGTCTCTCTCGTGCTTAACGCAATGGGTGGCGGCTATCGCAGCAGTCGGGTCAACAAACGCACTGTATTCTTGGATCAGTGCTTGGCACAGCTCCTCAAAGTCATTACAGACTTCTTTCATCTGCCTAGCCATCCACTCATGTACGGATCTTCTGGTAGTTTTTCTGACCAGAAACACTTTCTCCTGTTCTGTGGCGTCTGGCAGGTACTGCAGTGTGTACCTTAAGTCATAAGTCACACTGTGGGGTCAAAACTCTCTATGTCCTTTGCTAGCTTTCTCAGCGAGTGGAGGTTTATTTTCCTAGCTTCTCTGCTGACGGAGAAATGGTGGAGATTGTGGTCTAGGGGCACACGCCTTCATTGACTCGGCTCTCTACCCAACAAGGACCCAGTTACAGATCCCGGCCGGGAGAGCTCTCGCTCAGACGGAACCCTTAACTCCCGGCTAACCGAGCGCTCCAGACAGCTTGGCGGTGAGGAATGCCTGCGTTGCAGCTGGTGGGCTCCCCGCAGGGCAGCATCCAGCTCCTGTCTAAGTGAGTTTTTATCCTCACTGACACGCAACAAGTCCTTGAGCATTTTATGGTTACGTTCGTATAAACTCTCCAATTCCCTTTCTTTTTCATGCAGGCTAGCTTCTAGCCTTCTCTGAGCTCTCTCAACAACAGCTTTCTCAATACTGTGCCAGTAGTCAGACTTGTCGTTGCTAGAGAGAGTGCTTACTAACGACTCTAATTCAGACCTTTTAACAACCATCTTTAAACTTAAAGAGTATTACTTTTAAGTACGAAATCACAGTTCTACCACAGAAAACCACAAGATCAAATATGCAATCAACCAAGTAGATTGCAAAAGATCACAGAAAATCAAGCACTGCTTAAAGAGCAAGGGGAACTTTTTTCTCTTTTTCAGCACACTGTATTTGTCGTACACGTAAACCCGCGGCATTTTCTTATTGAATTATTCCACATGGTCGGCTCATTTCAATCTTTACCATTTCCTCACTTTATTCCTCACAATATTCCTCACATGGGGCACCAATAAATGTAGGCATCCTCTCACGAGGCACCAGTAAATGTAGGGGTTTTGTGCTTAACTGGGACAATTATTATTTGAGGCAGTAAGTCACAAAATGATTCATTGATGGCTATTAGAATCAAACTCGTGGGATAACTCAAACAACGCACACACACGGATACTATTACACGAGAATACATTTAATGCATAAAATGTGCATATAAACATAACAGATCTTATAGTGAGGGTTAGCAGAATACAAAAGGTATATTCAATCATGAAGAGTTACAAACCAAGAGGGACATACGTTCAGTATACCATTCATTTATACCGTTTCTTAAATGAACTTGGATTACAACTTCTACACTAGATACTCAAAAGCAAGTACATCACTCATAGGAATTAAATTGATATCAACTCAACAATTGAATTCTCGAGCTGTAATGCAGAATGTTGAATACTCATCCAATCTGTGTGGATTCAGATCTCCAGTGGGCACAAAGAAACAGTAGCAGGCTGTTGTTGTGTCCAATCGGCACTCTCTGACCCAGTGTCAAGCAATGGTGTTGCGGCTGGAGAGAAGGTGGAGGTTCCAATGCAATGCACTCTAACCTTAGGGTTGTAAAGAAACATGGGATGAGACTCTCCCAGAATATCCCAGACAGCAAGGCGCCAGAGATGACCGTTTATTAGGGTTGCTGGTGAATCTCAGCATTGGGAGTTGTTCCTTATCAGGACACTCTATCAGCTAGAAAAACACCTTAAATGTGAACCAAATGGAATGGCCTCTCTGTATCGAGCACCACTGAGATGAAAGAGAGAGGGACTGGCAAGGGAGCAGCAAACCTAATTCCTGTACTTTAATAAGCCTTGCCGCTACAGAAGGAAGCTATTTCTGAAAAAAAAAAAACTTAGCAAATCTTGGATATAGTTTACAATATTATATATTCATTGATAATGCAAACATTTGGCATTGGCAAATTTTGTTTTGTTGTTAGACAAGACAAAAGAGGAATGTTTTGGTTTAAATATAAAATGTTATGTCTACAGCAAACAATACAGTACATCAACCAGTCATCGCCATCTCTAATCTCAAGCATGGTGGTTGCATTGTTATTTTACAGGGCTGATTTTCATCAACATGGACTGAAAAGCTTGTCAAGACTGAGAGATACATGGATGGAGCAAAATACAGATGCAACCATTCAAAACAAGCAGGCGATACCGCATTATTTTGCGGTGCGCTTGACGCTGTATACCTGAAGTTACAGTATTAATACCATATATTCTCGCATAGAACCGCGTGATACCGTAGGTAAAATAATAGTATCTGTTTTTTCCGCAAGGTGGAGCTAATAAAGCTCAACCTCTCATTTTTGAGCTGGCGCCATCAAAGTCTTTACCGAAGATATTACTAATAGTATTAATAATGAATGACCTTGGACAAACTGTAAACTCAAAGTATTGCCCTGGTCCACATTCTTTTTTTCATTGACCATCTTTGTAAAAGTAACACCACAGCATTTTGTTGATCCAATCACGCATTTGTTTCCAATCATGCAAAGTACAGTAAATTTTGAGAATCACCGATTCACTATGCCTTTCACATGTTCATAAAAGATATTGATTTAGGAACATAAACATATTACTATATGCAAAACTGTACTGTATACAGTATGTATATATATATAATGTCTTTACTGTGCCCGTTTAAGTATTGAATATTTATATGGAATTTTACAACTGAAGGGAAGTCTTAGTAGCTGAGCATAAAAAGAATAGGAGCATAACACGTGTGAAGACCATAAACGATATTAATTTTGTAACATAAACATACGGTATTACAGTATATGGCTGGTCTCGGTACTTTAAAGAAAAAGTACACACCAGTATTCCATTTCTCCCTAAACATTTTAAGCATCGAAGTCTTTAACTAACATGTGAAATTACATGTGTATAAAAAGTGGTAGTTTTAAGCTTTTCTGCGAATATGCTCGATACCGGAGTCAACAAGCATACTTTTAGAATTTGATTAATAGGGAATATAATATGGAATCGTGTATCTAAAGAAATTAATAACGATATAATTATATTCATATAGTACAACACAATAGTACACGCTGTACAATGTCTGTTGATACTGTTTGTGTAGGGCTGTTTCACCACTCATCATGCGACCTTGTGGGTGGTACTGTGGTCTAGGTGGCCGTCTTCTGAACTACAGGTTGGGTGTTCAAATCCAGCTGGTGCCATGACTTTTCTTTTCACAAACATTTCTTTAAAAAAATAAAATAGCAATGTTATGGACAATTAATTGACTTTTTATATTTCTAAATATCACAACATGTTCAAATTTAAGTCATTTTTTTAATAACAATGAATAGTTGTAAATTGTAAATACGACATTTACATTGGCGTTATTAAATTTTCATTTGAGTGTATGGAGGATTGTCAGCTGTCACTGAGAGCAGACCCTCCCTCTTAGGCTGCGCAAACGATCTTTGCTGTACAGGCTCTACAGTACAGTACTGTACAGTATGCGTTACAATATAAACATTTACTGTCAAACTTTAAATCAGCAATTGGTTTAAAGACAATCTGTCAAAAGGGCAATGAAACCTATTACTTAATTCTTATGGACACCCGGTCCCGCCAGGGATTAAAAAAAAAACATGCAATCGCGTATCTAAAGAAATAACAGTATAACTATGTTCATGCACAAACAGTAGCATGTTACATTATTAGTTTGGGTGTCTCCTCTTACCAGAAAGCTCTAAATTGCATTTTGACTTTTTTTAAAATACAACCCATAAATAAAGCTGATACTGTTTAGACTTGTATTTAGATTGCTCATAAATCTAATCACTTATTCTACATAAACACAGCGTAATTGCTCTCTGAAAATGCTCTTTTTCTTGATTGTTTTGGAGACCTTGATCTAAACTGATTTGAGATGTCAGAAAGGATTTATTTTCTGTGTATTTCTGTGTGCGTATTTTCTACATTGCTTCGTTTGTTGAGATTTTAACTTTATATTTAGGATTTCAAGGATTTTAACTATAAATCGTACACTAATTAGTAGCAGTAAATACTGATGTTTTGCTCCCTCTTACCACAAAACTATATATGTATTGTAGCTGGAATGAACTTTTTTCGTACGTGTCTCTATCTACTGCGACTCGAACACGGAATGGTTCAAGATGGCGACAAGTCAGGAACCCAGAGGTGGGGGGTGCGTCTTTCCTCCTCCATAACTAAAATGCCAAATAGGAGTGGCGCAGCGTGGTTTTCATAACTCTCTGTGGGAGTGCTGGCTGTGATGAATTAAACCGGGTATACAGGTATTTTCAAAGTAGAAGGGAGCGAGTCTTCCAGCGATTGCAGATCAGATCAGATTCCCTTCCCCCCACAGAAAGACAGACAAATGTTTTCACAGCTTATTAGTCGCTATTCACCGCGCGGCGAGCAACTCCAATTTCAGGCATATGCAATAAATACTGTATATGTAGCTGAAAAGCTGCAATGTGTAAGCAGGAACACATCATTATATCTTATATATAAAAAATACATAATATAGCTCCCAAATAAACGCAAACATGTTTTTAATAAAATGTTTTTATTCATTCATAATCTAATTCGCATAACTCACATTCCCGAGTGCCCCCCACCCCGTCTAACAATTTTAGGAGGACTAAGGAAGGACTAAGGAAGTTGTCATCTGTTGTTGAAGCTCTGTGAACTCAGTGACTTTGAGACCACTTGTTATCCCAAGTTATTTGAATCACCACAATTCAAATAGAGAAAAAAGAGCTGACTGACAAGTTTTAAGATGTGACTGTCAATGTTAGATAAAAAAACACATTGCCCGACGTTAGTTACATTGCTTGAAAAATAATTTTATTTCGAGAGACTGGATAAGTAATTCAAGTGTTTTTTTTAACTTCCTGAAAAACAAGTAATAATTTAACAATATGTGCAAATGTTTTATGATATGTCGCTGTTCTAAATGTCTGTAGAGTGTATCTTATTTGCCTGTCCTGACTGGTGGAGCTCATCCAGCTGTGTCTGGATATCTTGGTCAAATATTTGGCTAGTGTTTATTGTCTGTTTAGGGTTCTGTAGCATTCCACATGGCTGGGCAGCTTGTTCCCCCCTCCCGCCCCTCTCTATGTACAGTAGAGCCTCCTGTCCTGGCTGGTGGAGCTCATACAGCTGTGTCTGGAGAGAATCTAGGGTATCAGCTTCAACCACATGGCTGAGCAGCTTGTTCCCCCCTCCCTCCCCTCTCTGTGTACAGTAGAGCCTCCTGTCCTGGCTGGATGTAAATGTATTTAAAAAATAAAAACGATTATAATCTAATCTTTCCACATTTGATCCCAAATACCCAAGAAAAATAAATCTAAATGGGGAGAAAGCTATGCTGAAAGTTTATTAAGATACTTAGAAGACAAAGATAACAATTTATGTTGCATTTGTCTGATTGTGAATCAAAAAATACATTTAATTAAACACGCGTTTGCGATTTAAATGAAAATGCGATTTAAATCAATATAAATGTTTATATTGTAACACATACAGCCTCCATTTCTTTATACAAATTTAAAAAAATTGTTTGCGCAGCCTAAGAGGGGGGTCTGCTCTCAGTGACAGCTGACAATCCTCCGTAAGCTCAAGTGAAAAATTAATAATGCCAATGTAAACGTCGTATTTACAATTTGTTGATAATAGAAATGTTAAGTTCTCTAAAGCTTTGTGATAGTTTACCCAGGCAGCAAAAGATCAGCTACACTGGGAAGATGTGACACCGAAGATATGATTAATAACCTTTTAAATCTGAAAGGAGGTCTAAAGGGATCCCCCCCACACACACACACACACACGATAGAAGCAGGAAGCAGAAGCAGGGACCGTTGTCAGAAGGAAAGAAGGTGACTATTCATTGTTATTAAAAATGACTTAAATTCGAACATGTTGTGATATTTAGAAATATAAAAAGTCAATTAATTGTCCATAATGTTGCCTTTTTTTTAAAAGAAATGTTTGTTAAAAGAAAAGTCATGACACCAGCTGGATTTGAACACCCAACCTGTGGTTTACAAATCAGGCACCTAGACCACAGTACCACCTGCAAGGTCACATAAGGAGTGGTGAAACAGCCCTACACAAACAGTATCAACAGACATTGTACAGCATGTACTATTGTGTTGCAGTACATGAATATAATTACATCGTTATTAGTTTCTTTAGATACACAATTCCATATTATATTCGCAGAAAAGCTTAAAACTACCACTTTTTATACATGTTATTTCACGTTAGTTAAAGACTTCGATGCTTAAAATGTTTAGGGAGAAATGGAATACTGGTGTGTATTTTTTCTTTAAAGTACCGAGACCAGCCATATACTGTAATACTGTATGTTCCAAAATTAATATTGTTTATGGCCTTCACACGCATTATGCTCCTGTTCTTTTTATGCTCAGCTACTAAGATTTCCCTTCAGTGGTAAAATTCCATATAAATATTCAATACTAAAACGGGCACAGTAAAGACATTTAAATCTTTCTACGACCGAACTGGAGACTGTGGCCCTGAAATCAGGCAACGAATTGTGTTAGGCCGTAGTGCGATGCTGAGCATTCACCAAATCTGGAAGACATCAGCCTCACAACCAAATGCAAAATGGTCCATGCTATTGTGTTCCCCATATCAATGTATGGGTGTGAAAGCTGGACCCTGAAAAAAGCTAACCGAAAGAGGATGGATGCTTTTGAGCTATGGTGCTGGAGAAGACTGTTACGGATACCATGGATAGCAAGGGTCACCAATAAAGAGGTTCTGGAGCGCATCAAGCCAGAAATTTTGCTTGAGGGAAAGATCACCAGACTCTGGCTCACTTATTTTGGTCACGTGATGCGATCAGATTCATTGGAGAAAACAATGATGCTTGGAATGGCCAGTGGAACAAGAAGACGAGGCCGCCAAAGAACGCGGTGGCTCGATGCCATCAAAACGGACACTGGCTTAGGTATGGAACAGCTGAAAGGGAAAGTCCAAGACCGGAAAGCGTGGAGAGAGATGGCCTATAGAATCGCTGAGAGTCGGATCTGACTGACCAGATAACATCATCGTCACGACCGACCAACGCAGCATGAGTGCCCGTCGGTCAACCAATCACGTACCGCGGTATGACGCACGATGACGTAACCTTACCCGCGGTACGTGTCTGTGCCGCGCACTTTGAATGGCTGCATCTGTACATATAAATCTCGATAAAATCCTGCAAACCTGTTTCAGTCTGCTAAAGCCCTAAAACTACCACTAACACTACTAATAACAATAATTAAAAGTAGCATCTCAAAGCACATTACAGTAGGTTTTAAAAAACAGTTACAACAAAAGATAAGTTATAAAGGTAGCACATAACAAAATAAGCACATATAAGAAAGTCAAGTAGTTAAAAGTGCAGCATAAGACCCACACTTATTAGAAAATGGAGAAGACACATACACTAATTATGTAAAAGCCTTTATGAAAAGTCTAGACTTAAATTCACTGAGAGTAGATAACCTTTTGATATCCTTTAGAATTCCAGAGCTTAGGGGCATAGCAAGAGAAAGTTCAGTCACCTATAGACTGTAAACAAATTGCTTTTGTTTTCAATAATTGTTTATCTTCCCTGCTATTTCTATATACTTTTCTTCGTACTTTATACTTTTTAATCAAAAATTCCTATCCATTGTATATACAATTCATGCTTTATGTTCATATCTGATGAAGATATAAAAAAGGATGAAACAAAGGATTATGACCTAAGGTGTTTCTCCAATGTTTATATTTTTTCACAAGTTAAAAAATCAAAATCCTTTGTGAGAAGGCTGATAATGCATGACATTCGCTGCACCTAAATCTGCATTCTACTGTTCTTCCACAGAACTTCCCCAAGGCTGAATCCCCCATATGATGGCTGTCAAGATATGTATTCATTAATGTGAAAAAAAAACAAAAATGAAACAAAAATTCTTTGCTGGATAGCAGTACTGAAACAATTTGGGAGGATCACTTTGTAGCAACTGTCCATAATGTAATGTGTGTCCATAAAGTTGTAGCGGCGAGGCTTATTAAAATACAGGAATTAAGTTTTCTGCTCCCTTGCCAGTGAGGCCCCATCTCTCTCTTCATCTCTGTGGTGCAGCCACAGAGAAGCTATTCATGCAGGCTGATTTAAAATTGTTTTCTTTTGATAAGGGACAGCTCCCAAATGGGGTTGCATTTAGCTAAGCCTGGCTATCATGATCAATGGTCATCCATTGGCGCCAATCTGTCTAGGGAGTGCCAGATGGACATCTGGACTGCATTCCTAAGTGTCAGGAGTAAGTGACTCATATCTCACCTTGATCAACCAATCAGGGACTGGTAGGGCCGAGTAACCCACATGGGTCTCTGATGCCCATGAAACTTTCAGCCAATGAACAAGCTGAAGTTCCTCCAGGTAAAAACAGGCAACACAGAAGGCCTGAGGAAGAATTCCAAAGGAGAATTCCAGGGGAAGAACAATTCCAGGGCAGGACGGCCCGCAGGCCAGAACAGTTTTGAAGCGCAGGACATTCTCGCAGCGCGTCTCCTGAACATCCTCAGACTCAGCCCGGACCAACACTTAATGGCCAGTGTGTCCGAGTGACAGAACTTTCCTTTGTTCTAAGAGTCAAGAGCGGAGGTTGCCACGAGTAACCAAAGGATCCACCCGAGGTTAGCACCAGCAGCAAGCCTCGTGAACAGGTCGGAACTGTGGACAGCTGAATCAGTATTCAGATCTAGCGCATCATCAGGAATGAACCGGTCTTCTTCCTGACCTGCTGGGACCCACAGTCATTTTTCTCCTATGCACAAACTCTTGCTAGTTTCAGCCAAAACTAACTAGCAAGTCTTCAGAGAGCAGCGCAGCAGGAATCTCTCCAGCCGCACCGAGCACAGCACGGCCTGGCACCTAGCCAGAGAGCGCAGATTGGACAGCAACAAGCCTGCAACTGTTTCTGAAGTCTCTGCAGGAGATCTGAATCCCCAGAGATTGGATGAGTATTCAACTTCACTGCATTACAGCTCAAGAATTCAATTGTTATCCCAACCAGTTGATATCAATTTAATTCCTAAGAGTTATGTACTTGTTTTGAGTATCTAATGTAGATGTTATAACCAAGTTCATTTACGAAACGGTCTAAATGAATGATATACCGAACATATGTCCTCTTGATATATGTAACTCTTCGTGACTGATTGAATATATACATTTTGAATTCTGCTAACCCTCATGATAAGATCTGTTATGTTTACATGCATATTCTATGTAATAATAAATGTATCCACGTGTATTAGTACCTGTGTGTGTGTGTTGTTTGAGTTATACCGCATGATTGGATTCTAAGACCATTAAAAGAATCATTTTGTGATTTACTGCCACAATTAATAATTGTCCCAGTAAATGCCCAAACCCCTACAGAACTGGTGCCTAGTGAGAGCACACTACATAATTTGGCGTCCCTCGGTGGGCCTGGTAGGACTGAAATGAGTCAACCAAGTGGAATAATTCAAAGAAAACACCGCGGGTTTCATACATGACAATACAGTGTGCTGAAAGCCGAAAGATAGAAAAGTTCCCCTTGCCTCTTTAAGCAGTGCTTGATTGTTTTGGGTTCTTTTGCGATCTACCGGGTTGATTGCATATTTGATCTTGTGGTGTTCTGTGGTAGAACTGTGCGTACTTCAAAGTAATAATCTTTAAGTTTAACAATGGTTGCTAAAAGTTCTGAATTCGAGTCCCTCTTAGCACTCTCTCTAGTAGCGACAGGTCTGACTATGGGCATAGAACTCAGAGAGGGCTAGAAGCTAGTCTGCCTGAAAAAGAAAGGGAATTGGAGAGTTTATATGAACGTAAGCATAAAATGAGAGAGTACTTGTTGTGTCAGTGAGAATAAAAGCTCGCTTGGACAGGAGCTGAATGTTGCCCCACGGGCAGCACAGCGACCACAACACAGACGTCCCTCAACGCTAAGCAGTCCGGAGCGCTCGGTTAGCCGGGAGAAAAAGGTTCCGCCTGCGCGAGAGCTCTCCTCAATTAAGGCGTGTGCCCCCAGACTACGATCCCGCCACTTCTCCGTCAGCGGAGAAGCTAGAAGAATAAACCTCCATTCTCTTAGAGAGCTCGCGAAGGACATAGAGAGATTTGACCCCGCAGTGTCAGAGAATAATATTGAGAGTTATATTCAGGACCTCAGGTATACCCTGCAGTACCTGCCAAACGCCACGGAACAGGAGAAAGTGTTTCTGGTCAGAAAAACTACCAGCACAGCTGTACATGAGTGGATGGCTAGGCAGATGAAGGAAGTCTGTAATAACTTTAAGGAGCTGTGTCAAGCACTTATCCAAGAATACAGTGTGTTTATTGACCCGACTGCCACGATAGCCGTCACCCTTAACATTAAGCATGAGAGAGCCAAGTCCCCTCGCAAATATTACGAGAGACTTAGACAAACTTATTTTGCAGGGAGAAATGATGAGGGTTGCGAAGAGAACATACATTTCAAGGGTTTATTCATTGCAAATTTCCACCCGTCAGTCAGAAAGATGATCTTAATGCATACAGATGCGCAGACCATGAAAATGACTGATATTAGGAGATTTGCGCAGAAAGCCTGAGAGTATGATATCCAGAGTCGCTCTGAGCAAAAAGCTGTTAAAGCGACTGTGTTCGCCGTCAGAGCCAGCAGGGTTAACTCCCTCCTGCTCGAAGGAGCACAGGCTCCTGAGCTGGCTAAGCCCCTTTCCAAAGCAGGTACACAGGACTGCACCCAGCGTCCTCAATGCTATGAGAACACCAGGGGAGGGAAAGGGCTAGATAAAGCTGAACAAAAGGATTCAGTAGCCGCCCGCCTGGCCAGGCTTGAACATGCTTTATTAGGACAGGGACAACCACTCCCCAAGGCTGCCGAAAGCGTGAATGAGCTTATACTCTCCACTGGAGGAGGCGGAGACCCGCCCCCTCTCCCTCCCTCAGTTTATCTGATTGAACGGAAGGGTTCCTGCCTGGATGAGGTCAGCCACTCCCAAGTGAGTGCTGACTTCACCCCTGAAGTCACAAAGCAGGCAGTAAAACACAGAGGAAAAGCAATAAGCTTTTACCTCAAGGCTGCCATGGGAGATGTCTTACACAGTGAGACACTGATTAACACTGAGGTTGAAAGGTGTTTGATGTCATACGGCAAGCTCAAACGGGTATAAAAAGAAAAGGGTATGCGACTCAGAGTGGAACTTTTGGTGGATCACCAGAAAGGCAAAGTGTGGAAACAGGTCAAGGCTCCTAAGCCTTCTGTACAGAAGGAAAGGGGGGCCAAGAGGCAGACTGTGCTCACACAGTGCCCACCGAACACAGAAGCCTATGCGGAGATTCCTTCTGTTCCCTCTGGACAAGAAATAAAAATATTTTCTTTTTCCCCAGATATACAGGGTAGTCCTGTCCCAGCCGAGGTCCCAACAGCCTCCCTGCCACAGGAGCGGTGCTCCGAGCAGCCGCCTGATCCACCAGGAAAAGCACACCCCTTTTGCATCCCTAAAGAGGAGCAGATCTCCCCACCTGGTGATGAAAAGGAGCTTTCCCTGTGCACCCTGGCACCCAGGAGGGGTCAGGACCACCACCCCGCAGTGGTGGAAGGGATCCAGATGGCAGGAGAGGAGGTTGTTGATGTAGCCCTCACCCTTAGCCCTGAGAGGTCCTCTACTAGCGAGGATCTGCTTGAGCAGCTGTTACAGGGCCACTGCCAGGTGCCTCTGGTGCAACATTCACAGGTTAGACAGGAGGTCCAGCTGGACACTGGGACTACTGCGCTGTGGACACACCTGACCACAGATGCCAATTTCCTCTGCTGTGTCCCAGAGAACCTGCAGTCAGGTAACATTATTTCTCACAACTACCAGGACAGAGAATGAAAGCCGAGCCGGTTTTCTTCCAGCCACCAGCTCAGTTTGTCAGTCTGAGTCTGACCAACAGTGGTTCACCCAGACTGGAGCTGGATGGCCAAGCCACCCTCCTGTTAGTGCAGAACATGGCAAAGGGGGTGTCAGAATCCCTGCCTGCACTGACATGGGCCGGGTGAGTGATAGTGAGTTCAAAGATCGTGAACTAGCTATCCCAGTTCTGGGGCAGCTCCCTGAACCCCTAGCGAGGGAAGGGGGGAGCGAGCAGGTGTCCTACACCCATGCCCAGCGAACGATTGTAAACATGCCGATAGAGGGATTCCTCTATCAGGAAGTGCGCAGGGTGGACCTGAACAGTGAGAATAGGGTAACTGTCCCAGATCACTAAAGTGCTCCAGATGACCACTCAGCCGAGGGTCAGGCATGCTCCACCGCTGCACCACCCCCTGCAGGGTTCCTAGAGCACAGGCATTAACAAATCGAAAAAGCAGATGCCCTGGAAAAAGAAGAGCAGCATTAGCAGCTGCGTCAGATCTCCCCAGTTTTCCAGGATGTTGGTGCCCAGGATGCGACATGGCATACTGAGAAAGACACCATGTACATGCTGCGCCAGCTTAGAAAGGCAACAGTCACTCAGAAGGAGATGACTCGGATCGGCCACCCTAAAAGACTTTTGGGAGGACTGATTACTGCCACCACTGTTGTGCATTTGCTATTTTTGGTAGGTTTGTTTACTACTGGCACTCTCACCCTGACTGCCCCAAGAAGGCAAGTGTCAGAGATGCCAGAGGGTAGTGACAGACTGTATCGACAGCAGCAAAAGTTGGAAAGCCTAGGGAAAACCCTACAGGTAAATTTCTATACAACAGGGTTGAACCTTATTCCCCAACCAGTGGACATGGGTAGTATAAAGCGACACCTTTCGTCAAACTTTTGACAGGTACCAAGCCCCCTTTCTCAGCCAATGGGTGTCTGCGGTGGTTGGATGTCCTGCCCCCGTGCCAGCCAATGACGTGTTGTTATGGGTGCATGTCCCGCCCCCTCAAGAGCCTATGATGTGTCGTTAAGGGTCGGAACTCCCCGCCTTCCCCCGGCCGGTTGGTCCGGAGCCGCAGGGTCCAAAAGCCCCAAGCTTCCGCATCCCTCGCTTTAGGTGTGTGAAAGCGTGTATTGGTTTGGAAGGGGACCATGTCTTCAGCGGGGTTGAGTGCGCTCTATTATAACCCTAGGGAATCGGGTAGTTACGGCAGTGTAGGGAGTCTGGTGAGGGCCGCGAGATCCCGGGGTGTGAGCGCTGCCAGCCGCGGCCAGGTGGCCGAGTGCTTGTCCGGCCAGGGTGCTTATACGCTGCACAAGCTGTGTCTCAAAAGCAACAGGATTGTAAGCACACACACACACACACACACACACACACACTGACTATGTAAAGTCTCACGGAAAGAACTCGCAGGGCAAACACCATATGAAATGTGAACCGCTTTATTTCAACAGTGGGTTTTCAAACACAGAAACAGCGTGGTACACACTTTTCACACAAGTTACAGACTCCTGTTTGCAAGTATGTGAAATGTGAACCGCTTTATTTCAACAGTGGGTTTTTAAACACAGAAACATCGCAGTACACACGCGTTACAGGCTCCTGTTTGCATTCAACAATTAAATGTTGGTGCGGAAAATTAGTTCGGTACACGTAACCACCACCCCAACATTGCTGAGAAACTTTGAGGCATCTGAAAAAGCATTAATAATCCCCTTCCGCTCCCCATGTCTAAAACCATGCGAACCACACTGTGCGATCCGATCTAGCAGAGCAAAAAAATTTGCCTGCGTAATCAGCAGGATGGTGTTACCACAGGTTCTGTGCAAAACACGCTGTATTTTGGAATACACACTGTAGAACCCCCCAGGCTTCCGTTTCTGATCTGAAAACATCAGTTCCGCAATAATTTCATTCATGTTCTTGACATACGCATCTATCTCTTTTTTCTATCTCTATCTCTCTATCTCAAATTTAAGGACATTAGCATTCGACTCTTTGTTTTTCATATCAAGCTTTGTGGAGAGAAGTGTGTAAAGCACTCTTAGTAAGAATTCAGGCGTATACATTCGAAATTCTTCATTCTTCGGACGATGGCTCACCCGGGTCTGTAAAACAGAGTGAAAGCTGTATTCACATTTTACATAGATCTTTTTTTTTGCGTCTGTAAAAATAAGAATAGTGTTTCTTTTGCAACGCATCAAAAGTCACGTCTACTAATTTTTCATCCAGCTGTTCATGTATGGTGTGTACGTGCACATATAGGGAGTGGTCCTCAATTATGTTTTTCAGCAACTGTTTTATGCCCCGCTCAGTGTCATTTGTAATGGTGTACGAACCCAGACACCTGGCGGTGTACAGAACAGCCGATAAAATTCGGGCTAAACTGAGAGACTTATAAATTTCGAAAGCGGCAAATGTCACATCTTCAAACCCATCTGTGTAGCCGACAGACAGGCATGTGTGGCCCTGCTGACCGGGATGGTCAAACAGGCCGAGCAGTCATCAATCAGAACCCCCTTTAAACAGTGTTTGAAGATGCAATAAACTACTGCTTTCACAATCTGGGGCATAACATCGGGCTCATTAGGGACATCGTTAGCTAAACCTGGTTGGGCATCAGCGTTATTAACATTTGGTCGAACATACAAGCATAGACACGAAACATTCAGTTGCGCTGGTAGTTTGAAGATTGATGCGTCGACCTCCTCTTTATTCTATTAAAGGAAAAAGAAAAGGAAGGCTTAACAAAATAGACATGCTTTGTACCTAAAATATCGAGCATTTAATGCCTCTTTTGAGCTAAGGTTTTTCGTTAATATTTACCATTTGTAGCGAGGTATCATCACTAACATCAGGCAGTTAATCATTATCTGCTTCCCCATCTGTACTCACACGTCGCAGAGGGCGGGGTCGGGTTTTGCTAAAAAGAAGACCAAGTATTAAAATGACATACGCTAAGCGCCGATACAACAATTCCACTATCAAAAAAATATTTTAGCCGCCTACCTCTTCACTTTGTAGAGCAGTGGACCACGATGTTTCTCCACACAAAGAAGCCATCTTCGCAGCTCCCAACAACGGGCGGTGTCTGATAGCTCCAGGGACGTGCTGCGACCCTCTCAAGCCTTTGCATTTAAGAATATGCGCCAATGGTGTAACCATGCCTACATAAAACAAGACATTTTTCAATTGGTTGTGTTGTTTTAGAACGACCCCCCCCCCCCCATTGTTTTATCGAGAGCAAAAAGTATTCACTTATCAGTTTATAAGTTTTAAACTTTAAAAGTATTAACACACAACACAAACACAAATGATGTGTTTCCCCAGAAAAGAAATTTTTAAACACTCGGGGGTTGGTCTTAAAGTTTTAAAATACTGTAATAAGACACAGCTTATTTTTAATAACACATTCGCGACAGCTTTTTTCGAAAGTTTGAAATGAATTTCCACGCGCCACACGCGTAAAAGTCTTTAAAGTATTAACAGGCAACAAATGATGGGGTGTTGTTCTTTATATTTGAACGGACTGGTCTTAAAGTTTTAAAATAATGTATTAGAGATATTTGGGAGACGTATGGTAGGGGTCGGCATCACGGTAGTTAAAGGCTCTGGAATCCAGAGTGGGGGTGCTAAAATTGACCACATAGCGAGGGGGGTGGTAAAATTGACCTCAGAGCGAAAGTTTATAAAATTTTTAAATTTTAAGCGGGTAAAATTAACTGTTACAATAAATGGATGGATATAGGAATTATAGTTTTTCATTTGTTTTAAATGCTGTTTTGTATATACATTTTATATTAATGTAAAGTTTTCTAATTTATAATTACCACATGTATTTCACGCAAAAATGTTCTTAACATCGCATTGCGAAAAAATAAAACCTCAAAACGTCAAGCTTGGTTTGTGAACACGTCGCTATAAAGAATAGATACATTTTCTTATAGCGATACCGTTAATAAAAAACATTTTGCTTAATAATATTCTTAGTGGTCTGCTGGTGAATCAAACACAGACACCGGGGCACAATTTCACCACGTTTTAACCGCTATGAAATTTAGACACCGTTGTATGTCTTAAAATAATATAGATTTTAACATTATAATGGTCTAAAACGTTTTCTAAAATGTTTCTTAAAATAATTTCTACAGCCCAGTACGTGCATGCCCCAATGATACCTAAGATTAATGGTTTTATGGGGGGCCATGTGTGTTTCTTAGAAGAAAATGTTAATCGGTTTGGGGTATAAGTACCAGCGGTGTAACAGGCGAAGTTTTGGCTGGATTCCAGTTCTTACAGTCTCGTGTTATCGACTAACTCGTCAAAATGGATCACACCGATCAATTACAACAGTCTGAAGATAGTCTATTTACAGACTTAACACTGTTCGATTTGATAGACGAAGACAAGGACTCCACGAATTACAGCGGTATGTATATCTGGCTTATTGTGAGATAAAATTACAACGTCACGGTGCATGTCTCATGTTGACGTGTTGTTAGCTATAGTTGCAAAACATTGTATAATATTTGTATACTAGGCAATATTGTATTATTATAATGGAATTACCAGGGAGTTGTTCCGTAATGTGGCCATGACTGTATGTATCCATTCATTTCCATTAGCCCCGAAAACAACAGCTGTAAAAAGACCAGTTACGGCGCAACCCAACGCTGGTGAGTAATTACGACAATGTTTTGAATAATTATTTACGACCATGTGAGTCTTAAAGACACACGGGTACTTTCTCCACATCAATACACGTATGCGTCTATTTCACAGACGCGGGCGAAGGGACAAGTCGATTAACGTTTAAAAAACCTCGTTTGTGCTTTACAATACCCCCGCAAAACCTTGTGGAGACACATGCAGATGTTCGCGTTATACCAGAGGGTGCGGAGCATATTATCAGATCGCCTGGGAGAAGAGGTCGGTATTATATAAAACATTCTTTTAGCATGCACATTTAAACGTGTCTATAATAAAAATTCCCACTGTTTTTCTATTTTTTGGTAATTTGCGGTGTTGAGTTCTTTCACTAATGGTATTTTCCCTCTCCGGGCAGAACCCAAATCTTCAAAAAATAAACTGCGACGCAACGCTAAGACGTTAATGGGATCAACAAACTCAAAACGTCTCAAATCAACAATATCATTATCATTTATCATTTAAGCATGGTCAAGATGTGTTATGAGCCACTTACGGCAACCGTTACTTCTTTTGTTAGAATGTTAATTTGTTGAAAGATCCTAGTTTACGTAGTTTTCTGTTTGGGGTTATTAAAAAGCCTTATATTAAAACTGCTTAGCCTTTAAAGTTAAAAGCGACTGGTCTGGGCCATGAGTCTATATGCCGTTAACCATACCGCTTGACCCAGTAGTGCCACCACAGTCTTAAAGGAAACTGGTGTAAAAACATGTCCGGGTAACTTGTTCCATTCACCCGCAGCCCTTTGTGTAAGGATGTGCCACATGTGTGACGTTTTTATCCTAGTTATCGTAGTTTTCTGATTTTGACCGTTTAGATTGCATTGATTAGTGTGTTGAAAAGTCTTTTATTTTTATCATCGTGTAGTTTTCTGATTTTGAGATATGGTACACTGGTGGAGTATTAAAAAGTTTTATTTATTTTTATTCACACAGCCGCTGTATCGACGAGCGGTAAAAAAAGTGTGGTGGAAACGTTGGGCCCTAAGGTGGTGACAGCGTCGAAGATGGCCGTTAAGACGCTGACCAAAGCCAGACGTGTCAAGCCTTCGGAGAGAAATCATAACGCGACTAAAGACTTGGTGTTGGGTGATGTGCTAGATTCAGTGTGCTGTATTACACAGTCACTATCAACGGCGATCACTAATGAGGTGTCTAAAAAACGAGCTTTAGTGTGTCTAAGAGTGGCTTTAGCCGGTGTACAGACCTTGTTTTCAAAACCGATCCAGGTTTTCACCGCTAACCTCTTAGATATAATTTCTACAGAGGATGCCGCTCTAAGCTCAGGTTTTCAGAACATGATGATGATATTTCATGCTTCATTGGCGCAGATCTCTGGTGATAAATGACTAAGCATGCAGTCTAAAAAGTGTTAAAAAGACCGACCGCTTGCCAACATCAAGCGTTTGTACATTAATAAAAGAATTAAACTGGCAAAAGCATGTTTGTTGAGACGTAAAAGATTCAGAGAGAGGCCTCAAATTTCACAAGGGCAGCCCGAACCAAACAATGAGAATGCATTGGTGGAAAATAACTTAGCGCGCCGTGGTGCTGTGGCAGAACAGGATGGCGGTAACTTTGAAAACCAAGAACTGGTTGTGATGAATGTTGTGAATCAGGTTGGTGACGGTGTCGGCGCGAATAGAGACCCCTTAGTTTTCCTGGAGCGTATACGTAGTTATAACCGGTCTTATAATAATTTTAGAGCAACAGAGCACTATGAAGAATTTCGTTTTGTTAATCTTGACAGAATAGCCTCGTATGTATAGGCTATAGACGCTGTGCATGGTGCAATCCAGAGAATATTGGATGAACTTTCTCCAAACATTGGGGCGAATGATTTTGTACAGCTGCGTTTGACTGCGGGTGGTTTTGACAAACCCTTGTTCTCATGCAGGAGACACCCCGGAGAATTAAATGCTGCCGATTTTTTAAGCCACATCTCAGACCTCTTACAGAGCTACACAGAAGTTCTCACCGATGAAAACAACGAATGCACAAAGAGTAGGGTTTTCCAGAGAATCAGAAAATTAGTTTGTCAGACATTACAGCTTTTAAAACACATTTAAAGGTGGTCATTAAAATTTTGTACCACGACCAGGGTGATTGGAAATATTTTACAATGGGGCCCACACCACCAAGTTCTAAAATACTTTTTGTTCTACTGCATGAAGAGCATTTTTACGGGGTTTTAAATATTAAAGCTTTTGTGGGGGTGGAGTATTTTTGCACTAACTGCCATGTGGCGTATAGCCACAATAACGCACATGCCTGTGTTAAAGCTTGTAAAACCTGTTTAGATCCCCAGTGTTGCGAAATCGATGCAGAAATTCAGAATTGCCCGGCCTGTAAGGTCTTTTGTTGTAGCTCTCAGTGTTTGGCGAGACACTTTCAGAATGCGGCGACGGGTGTTAGTAAGTGTGAGCGCAGGGTCTTTTGTGAGAAATGAGGGGTTTATAACCTTGCAAGTCACGAATGTAAAGAGAAACTGTGCCCGGGTTGTAACAACGTGATCGACACCCATGACACACATTTGTGCTACATACCGCCTTTGGACAACCCCAAAATTTCAAACAAGTACATTTTTTTCGACTTTGAATGCATGCAAGAAATGGGGACACACATACCAAATTACGTCCATGCCCTTCATATTAACAATAAATGAAGCTGGGAATTTTATGGTGAAACTTGTCTAAAGGATTTTGTGTGTAAATTTATCGATAGACGTTTTTTGAAGTATCAAAAACCATACTTTCATATCGCTCAATGGCAAGGGATATGACAATTACCTAGTAATCAGACAGTTGTTAGATGAAAAGATGGACGTTGAACTAATTAATCAGGGTGGTAAGATAATGTGTATGAACGTAAAAGCTCTGAACATCAGATTTATCAATTCTCTAAACTTTCTACCTATGAAATTAAGCAAACTGCCATCAGCCATGGGGTTCCCCGGGGGTAAGGGTAATTTTCCACACTTGATGAACACTTCAGAAAATCAAAATTATGTCAGACCGATGCCGCCGCCAGAACTTTACGGCGTTAACTACATGCTGCCGAGCGAGAAAGTCGAGTTTTTGGTTTGGTATGAAGAATGCAAGGGAAGTGTGTTTAACTTACAGAGAGAGTTGAAACGCTACTGCCAGATGGATGTGGCAATTCTAAGAGAAGGCTGTGTCAGGTTCCGGGACGAGGTCATGACTATGACCAGACAGACACGCGTGACTGAGTCAGGGGCAGCCTGCATTGTGTGCATCGACCCCTTTCAGTTTGTGACCATCGCTAGTGTCTGGATGGCCATGTTCAGACTTATGTTTTTACAGGAAGAGATGATAGCGTTGCTACCCCATGACAATTACCACCGCCAGCAAAAACGATTTTCTACACCCAGCATTCAGTGGCTTATGTACATCGAACACACAGAGCACGTTAAAATCCAACACGCATTAACCACGGCCGGTGAGTTCAAGGTTGGACCATATTTTCTGGATGGTTATGCTGTAATTGACAGAGTGCAGACAACCTTTGAGTTCAACGGTTGCTCTTTTCACGGCTGTAGCGTTTGTTATTGTGAAAACGATTTTAATCCGCTGACAAACACTACTTTTGGTTGGTTGTACAGAAAGACGATGGTGAAAATTAATTTTCTCAAAATGAGAGGTTTTAACGTGCGTGTTTTGTGGGAGCACAAGTTCAGAGACATGTTTGTTGAAAATGGAGACTTGGGTAAATTTCTAACAGTGGCGCAGTAACCAGAGCCTCTGAAACTGCGCGATTCGCTTTGGGGGGAGAGCAAATGCTATATGTTTGCATTACACAGCACAACCCGGTGAAAAAATTCATTACTATGATTTCACCAGTCTGTATCCGTTTGTGAACAAAACTAAAAAATACCCACTGGGGCACCCCCGAATAATTTATAACAACTTTGGAGATTTAAAACGGTATTTCGGTTTAGCAAAGGTGAAAGTTTACCCACCCAGACATTTGTACTTTCCAGTTCTTCCAACCAAAATTGACAAAAAACTGTTTTTCACACTGTGCCGTACATGTGCTGAAACAAAACAGACCACTCCCTGCGAGCACAGTGATGAAGATTGCGCCTTGACTGGTGTCTGGTGCACCCCTGAATTACAGATGGCCTTAGATCTGGGGTATAGAGTGAGTAAAATTTACAAAATGTGGCATTTCGAAAAGGCCTCACATGATCTTTTTTCCAACTACATCAAACTGCATCTGAAAGGGAAACAGGATGCTTAGGGGTTTCCAGAGTGGTGTATGGATGTCGCGAAACAACAAAGATATATCAGTGAATATTATGAAAAAGAGGGTGTCCAACATTAAAAAGAATCCAGCCAAAAGACAGCTTTCAAAAATTGCCTTGAACAGTTTGTGGGGCAAGTATGGGTAAAGAGACAATTTACCACAGACCATTGTGAGAAACCCCGGTGAATTATTCAGGTACTTATTTACGCCATATCATGAGGTGTCAGCCTGCGAGTTTATCGATGAAAACACAGCCTGTGTTACGTGGAAACACACTAAACACCACTATACAGGCCATTCAAACACTAACATTTTCATCGCTAGCTTTACAACCGCCTATGCCCGCTTGGAGTTATACAACCTGCTAAATGCTTTGCAAGGCCGCTGTCTGTACCACGACACAGATTCTGTTATCTTTGTGAGCCGGGAGGGTGAGTGGAATCCGGGGCTGGGTGACTATTTGGTGAGCTGACCAGCGAAATCGATGCGGGACAAGACATCACCGAGTTTGTATCAACAGGACACAAGTCGTACGGGTACAAGCTGTCTGGTGGGAAAGCCTGTTTAAAGGTGAAAGGTATTACGCTCAATGTGAACAATTGTGAAAAAGGTAACTTTGAGAGTCTGCGGGACTTGGTTTTTGACTATGGCGTTAACACTTATCCAGAGTGCCGGGAATTTAAACACATTTCTATTCAACAGCCGATGACCGTGCGTGTTAAAAAGGATTGGCGCATTGAGACCTGGACCTTAAAGAAAACCCAGAAGGTGGTGTACGACAAGCAGGTGCTGCAAGAAAATTTGACATCGTTGCCCTACAGATATTAACACGATGGATGTCAGGTTAAAACACCCTTTTTCATGCATTTTGTTCGGACTCTCGAATTGCGGTAAAAGTTATTTTATAAAACAACTCTTGGAGAACGGTGATACCGTTATGACTCGTAAACCCGAAAACATAGTCTGGCGTTACAGCTGCTGGCAACCTCTATACGACGAGTTGCTTGTGAAATTTCCATACATTCAGTTTATAGAAGGACTACCGACGTCGTTTTCCGACGACCAGCTACTGCCACCGGATAGAGTAAATTTGATTACAGTTGATGATTTGATGGAGTCTGCGTGTGAAAATAATGAGATAGAAAAAGCTTTCACCAAATACGTACACCACCGAAACCTCAGCATCATGTATATCGTCCAAAATGTGTTTTGTCAAGGCCGGAAAACTAGGACCATAGCGTTAAATACAAAATACATGGTGCTGTTTAAAAACCCAAGAGATAAACTACAGATTACAACCCTGTCCCGGCAGATGTACCCCGGTAAAGCCAAATTTTTTTTTGGAAGCGTTAGATGACGCTACTAAAAAACCTTTTGGTTACTTGTTGGTGGATTTAAATGCCGACACCCCAGATGACTATCGCTTGTGAACAGGTCTTTTCCCCCCAGATGTACCCACGGCTTATGTATTTAAAAAATCTAAAAGTAGGTGATCTCTCAACCATAGACTCAGTCGAAAAAACACATTCGGGCCATCGTCATGTCTTCACGCGTTCAGATAAACCTGACTCTCTTACATTTTCTGGTAAAAGCCGCCCCCAATCAGCGGAAAGCTATTCTCTGCGGGGCTACAAATGATCTTGTACAGGCCATAGCTGAAATCGCCTTGAATACCTTGAAAGGGAACATACCGTTATCTGCTAAGCATTTTGGGACCCTGAAGAGAAAGAGTAAGCTTATAAAGACTTTGAGTCGAAAGGGTCTTTCTCTTAAAAGAAAGAGACTCTTTGTGAACCAGTCCGGCGGTTTTATCGGGACCCTGTTGAGTAATTCAGTACCACTGATTATGGGGCTTCTACAACGTCAATAATGGAGCACGCTGAAAAAATGTACCTGGTACCTCAGAAACAGCTCGATGGACTCCGAGAGCGGTCTGGCTTCGAAAGCGATGTAAGAAAAATAACAACCCACCGGTTGGATGATGAAATGAGAGACATTCTTCAGAACTCACATCTGCCCGAATATGAAAAAGTGAAATTGTACAGTCAGGTGTTACAACGGTATTTGACTTTAGTACGCCAGGAGACTTCCGAAAAGGGGACTTTAACTGTTGTACTACCGGAAAATGCACCCGCCGAGCTATCACGCACGTTAGCACAACAGCCGTCATCGAGCGACGCTGACTTTGGGTATATTTTGGACAGCGTGTCTCAGCGGTTCCGGAGAAATGCCGAGATATTGTTAAAGACTATGGCCCGCAATGAACCATTAATAGCCTGGAATGAAAAAGGGGAATTTGTGTACAAGGGGGCACCCGTTGAGGGTTCTCACATGATTGATCTTGTCAGGGCTCTCATACAGCAGCAAGCAGTTGTGGCCGGTAAGAAGCCAAAAGGTTGGGATGTGTTCATGAAGGCTATGGCAGAAATGAATGTACCGGGCACCTTGCTAGCCAACGCTGGTAACCGAGAGCTACTTGAAAAACTCAAGGCGGCCCCGCTGGGGTGTGCAGCGTCGGTCAAAACTTTAAAACAACCGGTAGAGTTGTCGACGCCCGACCCGGTCTCTAAGATAACCGTAGAAAGGAGACGATCATTAATACCTAGACCCACATGATTGTTTTTGTAACATTTTTTCTCTGGGTATGTGTGTTTGTGATAAATGACTTGAAATGTATATTAAAAAGTGTGAGCAATATAGTTAAAAATGTTTGTAATAAAATGGCTTGGCTGTAACATGTATTAAAAAAAGCTTGAGCGCTATAACCGCGAATGTATAATAGAAATAATGTATTGATTTTAATTCATATTTTGTGTTCTTTTTTAAATAATAACCACACAGACAATCAAATGGTTCGATTTTATTTTTATTTTAGATGGTCGATTAACATTTATGACATGTTTTAAATTGACGTAAGCACCCGCATAATTGAACATTCGTATTTTCAAATGGCTTAAAAGGGTACAGGGGTCTTCGTCTCACACGTCGTCGGTTTTTCAGAAACATTTCAACCATGCGGTCATTCTGGATTGCATTCGTAGAATAAAGTTCTAAAATGTTTCTAAAAGATAAGCCTTTACATCTATGGTATAGAAAAAAGACGCAATGTAGTCCGCAGGTCACCGCAAAAGAATCTTGCAATTGTCTGTTGTTGTAAAATATGGAATTAGCATTTCTGTTTAAGAAATAAATAATGTTCTTGGGAAAGAAAAAAGGCTTCGGGTGAAAATCCGTAGGAGTCGAAAAATTCTGCTCCCTCGTCATCGGGTAAGTAAATAGCGAGCCAGTGTTCACTGGGTCGGTCGTGTGGGTGAGTATTAACTATTAAACTCAGAGGGCACCGCGCCAGTCTCTTGCGCGGTAGACCATCACTGGGGAACACGCCTAGAAAACTGTCTCGGGTGTAGCGGTCTCGGGTTAGAATGTCTTCCAGCTGTTTGGTGTTCATCTTTATGTGCAGGTTGTGTGGCCTCCCGCGTTTTTTAGCTGAAGTCGTAAATGACTTGACATCTCATATCAAGCTCTATCACGTTGTCGAACAGCGCGTACACAACCATATTAACTGTAGTGGGTAGCGGTTGCGCGAAGCGTATTTCAGCTCTCAGATTACCAGTTTTGATAAGTGAATAATGCCCTGTGCACTCGTCATCGGGACTGAGATTGAAAGCGAACGATGTGTAACCGCGAGCGTACTCCTCGCGGTCCACCAGAAGTGGTTTGTCTTTCAGACGCTTCCCGGATGTTTCCACCAGATTAAAATATTCACGGACGCAATGTCCATTCTGGAAGTTTGGTTGAAGCAGTTTAGTGGGGATTTGTTCACCGTCAGCGTAGAGAGCCAGAAAGTTAACGTTGTAGTGTTTATAATTGAAGGGGTTTTGTGTAAAACTGCCGCTGAATGCCGCGTTGTCCACAAACCCCAAAATTACCACTTTGGGTAACTGTCCGAGAAAAAGGTTTTCTTGGTTACACACACGGCTCCCTGCAGGCAGACTGAAGACTTTCATCTGTTCGCGGTCTATGGGGTATTTAGCTTTGGCCGTCAGGAGTGCTTCGGCTCTTCTTGATCGACCTGAAGCTTTTATGAGTTGACTGTCTTCGCCTAGCCGTTCTTTTATCAGGTTTCAGAGGCCCCTGACGGTGAGATGATGACGTCTGTCTTTTTCTCTTGACACCCCTGCGGATGTATGCTAGACCCGAACCTTCCTGCTGATGTTCCGCCACCTTAGACATGACCGCGCTTGTAACGTTGCTAACCACGTCTATTTCAAACCCTCATTTCAGAAAAGGCACGGCTTTTCTAAATAGCGCTCTGAAAATACCTCCGATACCCACGCCGTACTGGCGGTAGCCCTGAAAATCCTGGTAATCCATAACCAGCCTGTTGTTTGTAGTAGTGTGTATACAAAGAAGGATCCCCGTAGCTCTTGATGACCGTCATCCTTTTAGATGTTTGTCGCTTTCACAGGTCTGAAATGCAGCTTGATGATGACCTTACCAAATGCAAATGACATGTGCTCGTTTTGATCCGTCTTTATTTCAATAGTGATGTTGTTAAAATGATCGATGCTCACCGGCACATAATGGGGTTTGTCGTACAATACTGTGACGAATTCACCATCCACGCCTCTGAAGGGCACACAACGCAAAAGCAGTGTGTAGACGTCGCCTATTAACTGGTGTTCTATGATATCGGTGTATATATACATGGTGTTAAATTCGCCAGTCATATTGACGGGGTGCGGTGATTTTACACTTCCGACACCCGCTTTGAAACCCAACATCCTCGCCAGACGGTTATGCGCCTGTATAACAAACCGTTTATCACTAACAATCCTTACCGACCGGCTAATGGGGTTGTATTTAAGGCTTACAGCCGTTAACTTGGATTTTTCCGCAGCCCGTTTCATTTCATGCAAGAGCTGCTCGATGTTGCTGTAGTACCCTCTCGGTAAGGTACATGTCCATATAGTCTTGAGCTCATCGCTGACGAACAGAAAAACTTCGTCTTCATGAAACGTGTTTAGCGTGTGCGGATAGTGCAACTCGACCAGCCACACTTCCCAGCTCCCGTCCAGGTCAATCGCCTTTGCCAGATGCTCTGTGAAGCACGCGTTGGTGTTCTTTGGAAACATCTTTGAGGATGAATTACTGGCCAGTGTAACATAGAAACCATTGGGGTTCATTTTTCACCACCTCTATATGTCTCTGACCACGGAAGCCTTTACCCAACTATTGAATTTATCGCTCCAACCACGCCACTTTACCAAAAGCTGTTTGTTTTTGTCACGACCCCTGGCTGCTAAAATCTTTTGGATGCGGTAGATGTTCTCAACATCGGGGTTTATCTTCTGTAGCTCTTCTGCATAGAAAGAGCCCTTAATGTCGTCGCCTGCGTAGTCCTGCAGTTTGTAATAGGGTCTCAGAGCCGAGGTCCGCTCTTTGACAATGAAAATTTCATCTGTGAAGGTCTGTTCATATCCCTTCCCAAACACTCCCTTTATTTTGGACACCCGCACGCGATCACCCACATTAAATGAAAACTTTGACGGTTTTCTCTTAAAGTGTTCGTCATAGACCGTTCTCCACACCTCAAGGGAGTTGTTGGACGTAACAGAAGCCGGGGTTCGTTTAATAGTCGTGTGGTAACTATGGTTATAAGCGTAAATAAGATCTGATAGACTCCCCACGCCGCCGTAACTACCCGATTCCCTAGGTTTATAATAGAGCGCACTCAACCCCGCGGAAGACATGGTCCCCTTCCAAACCAATACATGCTTTCACACACCTAAAGCGAGGCATGCGGCGGCTTGGGGCTTTTGGACCCTGCGGCTCCGGACCGACCAGCCGGGGGAAGGCGGGGAGTTCCAACCCTTAACGACACACCATTGGCTCCTGAGGGGGCGGGACATGCACCCATAACAACACGCCATTGGCTGGCACAAGGGCGGGACATCCAACCACCACGGACACCCATTGGCTGAAAAAAGGGGGCGTGGTACCTGTCAAAAGTTTAACGAAAGGTGTCGCTTTATACTACTGACATGATTGTCAGTGTTATACAGTGGGTTTACGCTTGTGTGCAACAGGCCAGAATGTTGACACAAGACCTGTTAAGGGAGCTTAGTGCCACTGTAGCCAGTCTAGCCTTGGCACAATTCCCAAACCACTTGATTCCACACTTCTCAGTAGAGGAGTATGTGACATTAACCACCCCATCGCTCATAGCTCACCCAGAAGGCAATCCAAGATTGAATTCGGTTCCAAATCTTGAGATGGGTTTGGCTACCAAAGCTATCCATTGGCTGTGTCTAAATGATCCACCAATGAAGGGTGTAAAGCTACTAACGGGCAGAGGGAGGTTAATGAACCCCATGAAGAGCAGGGGGGAAGTAAATGGCTGGTCAGCACACCACATTTAACTGTCACTATGATTTGTGACAGGCATGATACAGCTACCACAATGCAGCTACCTAATCAAAACAGTTTCCTGCAAGTTCCCGAGGAGGCCATAGTACAGCTTGGTGACTTAACACTGTACGGTCTGGAACCAGACAACATAAGACCAAACTTGAGGTCATGGATGCCTTCAGGTGCCACACTATTGAATTGGATAGAAATCCAAGAAACAGTAAGCCCTGAAGAGGTACAGGTAGTTAGTTGGCTTTAACGGAACACAGGTGCCCAACACAGGTATTGTGGTTCATCAGGAGGGCTGGGAACAGGAACCGTTGTTATTGTAACACTACTGCTGGGTAGCTAGATCATGACTGGCGACGTACTCTGAATGCTGTACTCTTACATCAATATGTACTCCGGGTAGCACGAATGAGTCAAAGGTAGCATGTCAAAAGAAAGGAAGTTACTTCTATCTAGTAAGTTATATCTGCCTACTACAGAGGTATCAAATACTGACAGTGAACTTCCTGATCTGTAATTCCTAGACTGAGATGATGTCTCCTACCGTGTTTATACATACTCCAGATGTTATTCATCATGTTTGTATGTTCTAATGACAAGGGACATCACTTAACTCTGTTTTGGTTTGAAGGCAACAACGTCTCAGGACCTCGTGACCTTCAAAAAGGGGGGATATGTAGCGGCGAGGCTTATTAAAATACAGGAATTAAGTTTTCTGCTCCCTTGCCAGTGAGGCCCCATCTCTCTCTCTCTAAATCAGCTATTCATGCAGGCTGATTTAAAGATGTTTTCTTTTGATAAGAGACAGCTCCCAAATGGAGATGCACTTAGCTAAGCCTGGCTATCATGATCAATGGTCATCCATTGGCGCCTATCTGTCTAGGGAGTGCCAGATGGACATCTGCACTGCATTCCTAAGTGTCAGGAGTAAGTGACTCATATCTCACCTTGATCAACCAATCAGGGACTGGTAGGGCCGAGTAACCCACGTGGGTCTCTGATGCCCATGAAACTTTCAGCCAATGAACGAGCTGAAGTTCCTCCAGGTAAAAACAGGCAACACAGAGGGCCTGAGGAAGAATTCCAAAGGAGAATTCCAGGGGAAGAACAATTCCAGGGCAGGACGACCCGCAGGCCAGAACAGTTGGAAAGCACAGGACATTCTCGCAGCGCGTCTCCTGAAAATCCTCAGACTGAGCCCGGACCAACACTTAACGGCCAGTGTGTCCGAGTGACAGAACTTTCCTTTGTTCTAAGAGTCGAGAGCAGAGGTTGCCACAAGTAACCAAAGAATCCACCCAAGGTTAGCACCAACAGCAAGCCTCGTGAACAGGTCGGAACTGTGGACAGCTGAATCAGTATTCAGAACTAGCACGTCATCAGGAATGAACCGGTCTTCTTCCTGACCTACTGGGACCCACAGTCATTTTTCTCCTGTGCACAAACTCTTGCTAGTTTCAGCCAAAACTAACTTGCGAGTCTTCAGAGAGCAGCGCAGCAGGGATCTCTCCAGCCGCACCGAGCACAGCACGGCCTGGCACCGAGCCAGAGAGCGCGGATTGGACAGCAACAAGCCTGCAACTGTTTCTTTGTGTCTGCAGGAGATCTGAATCCCCAGAGATTGGATGAGTATTCAACTTCACTGCATTACAGCTCGAGAATTCAATTGTTATCCCAACCAGTTGATATCAATTTAATTCCTAAGAGTTATGTACTTGTTTTGAGTATCTAATGTAGACGTTATAACCAAGTTCATTTACGAAACGGTCTAAATGAATGATATACCGAACATATGTCCTCTTGATATATGTAACTCTTCGTGACTGATTGAATATATACCTTTTGTATTCTGCTAACCCTCACGATAAGATCTGTTATGTTTACATGCATATTCTATGTATTAATAAATGTATCCTTGTGTATTAGTACCTGTGTGTGTGCGTTGTTTGAGTTATACCGCATGGTTGGATTCTAAGACCATTAAAAGAATCATTTTGTGATTTACTGCCACAATTAATAATTGTCCCAGTAAATGTCCAAACCCCTACAACACTGGTGCCTTGTTAGAGCACAATACAAAGTAAAGAACACACTTATACAAATACTTTTTTTAAATGAGTAAATTTGAACAGTATTTCCAAAACGTTTTCTAAATTAATTCAAGCCCTTATTTTATGTGGAAATATACTTCATATACATGTTAGCAATGTTCTTAATAGATTCTCAACCAATAAGCACTGATGTTATACTGCTGATGTCCTCAATTATTTTTATTTAGAAAGTCACATATGTGCATAATGTATAGAAAATACATAATAAAATACCTACCTACATAAGACATGATATTTACAAAGTAGAAACGTAGCATTCTACTATCTCTAAGATTGAGTCTCATTTTAATTCTCTGAATAATGTTTTCCTTGTAATTCACTTAAATGTACAAGAAAGAAACTAAGTATCTTTTCTCCATACAAACATGTACATTCACATACATACAAGGAGCTAGAAAGGTTATCATTAAAGTGGGTAAATTACATATGTAGCTATTTAGAAGCTACATGTTTCTTTAATACTATAGCTTCAAAATTCAGTTTCATATCCATAACAGAATGATTATGTAAAGTACAATTAACTTTGCAGTGATGCATTAACAATGAGATATGTGTATTAAATTACATTAAAATTAAATTTTAATTTGGGGTCTAACTAGTATATAACCATATAGTTTTTTCACACCTTTGGTAAATGAATTACCCAAATACGCAAAAATAAAAAGTATTTGCCAATTCATCTAGTTTTCAATGTGTTTACAGTAGTACTATTAACAGTTGAAAATTAATTCAGTTTCTTTTACTCATAGTCATTTTTTGACAGATAATATTTAACTTTCAAAGTCTAATTAAAATATTATCTTTTCAATAATATGAAATCGAATGATTGTAGTCTTTCATGATTGAAGAATATCAAAATGTACTGTGAAACATCTAAAAGTATTATGTCTGGGTTGAAAGTAACTGTCACAAAAATAAAAAAAAATACATCTGAGTTGTTCATAAGAAAGAATTGTGCTATTTCTGCTATTTATCACATTTACAACTATCTATATATACTGTAGTGCTAACTAGGAAAATGCATGTTTTGGTTAGTTTTTGTGTGGTGCATAGAATAATTCTTGAAACAAGGATGAACTTTCTCATTCTGGATTTTTCTTATTATCTTAAAAAAAATCTCTTCCATTTCTATTTCTATATACATTTGAATTTTCTTGTGAGCTGTGAAAAGCGAGCAGGTTGCCATCTGGGTTAATAAAGAGGCCTGTAAGGATAACAAAGCACCATTAGCACCTTTCCTCAAAGTATATCTCTTTTTTCTTCTATATATGAACTTCCCTAAATGTCATGTTTTCTTCTTCAATTAAAGTATTATCTTATAATATATAGCTTGAAAAATATGAAGAGTTTATACATTCTGATGGGAGGTGGCGTAATGTAAGGGATTAGTATTTGGATTTGTGACTGACAGGGTGTGGAGTCAAGTCCCCTCTGTAGACACTGCTGCCATACCCTTGACTGAGGCACTTTATCCCAGTTTCTCAAGTCCACTCAGATATAGAAACAAGGACCAGCATTGCTGTGTATAATTCCTATGATGGGCCAGCATCCCAACCATGGGGGTGCCATATGCCTACTGCTTAATCCTACAGAAACCTGGATAAACTGTGACGCCAGCATGGACTTTATCTTTTTTTTATATACTACTCTGCCAAAATATTAGAGAATCACATGGATCACAGGAATGATTTATCTTGTAAAATGAAATGGAAATGACACAGAACATGATGTGGTGTGTGGTTCACTTAGTATTAAAAATATTTTGTATATTTGTAACCCTACAGTTTTCAATACAGTTATCTGACTAAGACACCATATCATACATATTGTAATTCTTCATCTAATTTCTTTCTCCTAAGGTTTAAAAACAAACCAGCAAACATAATATCTGCGCTAAAAGCAAAGGATTTGTAAAATGGTTGTATTTAATCTGTTTTAATAAATGCATAAAATATGAGAATGGATGCAAATGATTGCCTCAGGCAATTGATTATTATTGCTGTTATTTTTTTAATTTGGTGTTTATTCAAGTATTTTCAATCTAACTAGAATGGGAATTCCCTGTCTGAGAAATAAGTTAATTTTCTATATTGAACAGCAGCATTAATTAATAAAGAGTAATGCAAGGCTTTATTGTACTTTCTAAAAATAAGGCACAACTAAACAAAGTAATAATTACCAAAGGCCCAAATTTCAACATAACAGTAAGGTTATCTTAAGTACCTCAAACATAAATAATGCACTCCAAATTAGTTTGGATCCCTAATGTATGAATTCACACCACAAGACCAACCATTCTGTAATATTTTAGATTAAATAATCCCCACACCTGTGACCACGCATCTTCCCACAGAGCAAACACACAAAAACAGAAATGTGTTAACAAGAAGTGTAAATTTATGTTCTATGCTAACACTTTAGCACAGCTTTAACACAGCATTTCATAATTTCTAACAATGAAAATGATTTAAACTGTGACACTTATCATTTGACTAGAGCTCAAAATATCATAAGGATCCTCAGAGCGCAACAGACAACAGAAAAAGATATGTGTATCAGATACATGAGAATCCAAGCTTTTTATCTACGCTTTCTTATCTATGCTAAGTAGTCTTTAAAATGTCTTTATCACACAGTAAAAAGTCAAAATTCTGGGGTGTGCGTATACCAGAGATTATGGCACCGCTTCAGAAGGGTGTCAGCCAGTCAGATTCCAGGACCGGAATTATTTGTTTTATAATTGGGAATATAATATGGAATCACGTATCTAAAGAAATTAATAATGATATTAATTTAAGGATCTAAATATCTAAATCTATGTATCTATATAGCTGGTAGTATTACTGTATTTCACTTTCTTTGTAAACATGTTTTGTTAAAACCCGAATCGCAGGTGGATTCTGTTGTTTGTTATGGTCTGTAGCTCAAATCCTGCTTAACTAAAAATTAGACTCAAGAAGAGTATTATTGGACAATGTTGTGAGGCTCTGGTGGAATTTCTCTGTAAACTGAAGAGTTATAGAGGAGACACGTTGTGTATCGCTTCTTTTTACACTAGTAAAAAAAACATTCCAATGTTAATGCGACACGGAAGATATTATTAATAATGTCGCGCTTTCCGGCTTGTGGTGTATTGGTCGTTAGTGAAAAGATTTAATCATTTAATCTCTTAACTGTGCACATTTTAATCCGCTTAGTATTAAATATTTATATGGAATTTTGCCACTGAATGGAAATATTAGTAGTTAAGCATAAAAAGCAGTGGAGCATAACGCATGTGAAGGTCATAAACAATATTAATTTAGGAAAATAAACATATTGTGTAAACTGTATGTTGCTGGTATTGGTATTTTAAAGAAGAAATACACACCAATATTTCATTTATCCTTAAACATTTTAAGCTTCAAAGTCTTACATGTGGTTGACCTTCTGACCATATTACTCTATCTGTATTGTTGTTTCAGTGTATCACATGACTTGCCTTAGTGGCGTTACAGGTTAAGTGACCAACTTACAATATAAGCGTGAGGTCAGGTATTCAAATACAGCAATCACTATGAGCTTTCTTTTAACAAAAACACTTCTTTGAAAAACTAAAATAGCAAATATTATGGACACTACAGTATATTGACATTTTTTATATTTAAAAAAAAACAACATGTTCGTACTGTATGTACATAGCGGTACTGCAGGTTGAACTGTAGGACACAAATCCACCTGAGCCCAAAAGCCCAACATTAATGTGCATTCGTCTGGCGCTGCGCAGTTTTCATCACTCTCTGCGGGAGTGCTGGCTGTGACGAATTAAACCGGTTTCACAGGTATTTTCAAAGTAGAAGGGGGCGAGTCTTCCAGCGAAAGACACCTCCCCCCACGGAAACAAGTTTTCTTAGAAAAAGAGATTCACAGCACGAAGCTGTTCCAGTCTTCTGTATAAAAAAAAACTTGTTTTAAACACCATTGGTGCTGTTTTTAATAAGCTGCTGAGTAAAAGCATGGGAATCTTCCTGCTGTCAGCAGTATTGTGTATAAAATTAAAAAAAAAACTTGCAGCTTAATCAGATATTCTAAGGTGATCAAGAGGAAGTGTATTGCATGTCTAATGGTCTAACAAAAACTACAGTATGCTTAAGAGTTGTTAAACCGGTTTTTATTTTTTGACACAGACAACTTTGCCTGCTAGAGTGTCACAATTCACACTCAACCACATCACAGATCAGTCCCTGTGTATGAGATATTGCTGTTTGATCTTTGATCTGAGCTTTAATAGAGAGCTTATCTCTATTAATATAACTATTGAGTGGTATTAAATGCAACTTTTTTTGTATAAATGACACTTTTCTAAAATGTATTTGAAAAATAAAAACGATTACTCTAACCTTTCCACGTTTGATCCCACGAGGAAGTACCTGTAGTATACGCTCCTGCTTTGTTTAACGATGGTGTGAAAAATAAATCTAAATAGTGAGAAAGCTATGCTTAAAGTGAATTAAGGGACTTAAAATGCAAAGATAATGATTTACATTGCGTTGTCAGATTGTGAACCATTAAATGCATTTTAAAGACCACGAGTTGTGAAAATGTTCACAGCTTGCACATAAAACTTACAGTGAGCTAATTCTCTTTTTTTTAACCCCCGGTTTTCCATCGATGCGTAATTACGCACTAGCTAGAATCTGAGGGGATCGCTGTGTACACATGTTGTGATATTTAGATATTTAGAAATAATGCCACCTCGCCGCAGTCCTGGATGGGATGGCCTGTCAAGCGTTGCTGGATGTACCCAGTGACCTGCGGTACAACTACACAGCGTTGGCGTCGGCCCTCTGGAGGCGTTTCGGCGGGAGAGGGGAGGCCCCAGGACTGCTGCGGGCGAGATTGGCCCAACGCCACTGCCTAGCGGGAGAGCCAGTGGGTCCGGTCACCACAGACGTGGCCTACTTAGCCCGCCAGGGTTACCCTACTCTCCCGTAGGAGGCCCACTGGGAGATAGTGCTCCAGGCGTTCCTCCTGGCCGTGATGCTGGCCGTGCTGGTCCCCTTGGAATAGGCCATGGCTCTGGCTGAGCAGGCTGATGCCGCATTCAAAGGGACCGGTGGGCACCAATGGAGGGGTGCTCCCTGCCGGACAGTGGAGGCAGCGCACGTGGAATCAGATGGGGAGGAGAAGACGGCCAGCACAGCGACGCCAGGGGAGCGACGACAGTGGGTTATCTGCCACCGCTGTGGGGAGAGGGGGCACATCGCCTGGGAGTGCCAGGCGCTGGAGCCTTGGGGCAGTGGCGGGTGTCGCCAGGGCCTGTTGGAGCCACGGGTGTCGGGGAGAGCATGACAGAGCTGACTCCCGGGCTGCCCTGCCGGGCGGTTGACGGGGCGGCCACTGGGGGGAATGCAAGGGCCAAGCGCAACGGTGAGATAAGCTTGCCCCTCACCCCAAGTCCATGAAGGCACTCTGCACACTGTGGGAGGCCATGGAGGTGAGTGGCGAGGTCAGGTGGCAGTTTGTGGTGCTGCGGTCACTCCGTGGGGCCGTTCTCCAAGTAGTGCATGGCCAGCAGGAGGCCGCCAAGCAGTGACCTCGCTGTTGGAGGGCACCGGCCACCCCTGGCGCAGCACCATGTCCCTCACCTCTAAGTCTTTGGCCAGTAGTGCAAATAAGACCAGTGAAAACATTACTTCACTTATCTGTATTAAGAATTGTCTCAAGAGAAGTTAAAATTCATAGATTCTGTAGCAGAGCAGGATTATAAATTGGAAACTCCTCAATTAATAAACAACTTTCTGATTCATGCAGAATACAGAATTATAATCCATAGTGCTTTAAACCAGGATGTTACTTTACATATACTATATGTGCAGTATAAACTGTACATAACAATTACATTTACAGGCATTGTGAGGATTTTCTATTTCAGCTTCCTCTTGTCCTAGCCTCCTTATCTTATGGCCAGGAGAGCTATCAGCTAAACTGGTTAAGACAGATTTTGACTTAAGTCAGCACAGTTAATTCCTGAGTGTTGTTATTCCTAGTGAATCTATTTATTATTAAACAGGGTCATGTAAAGTGCTGAAACAAAGAAATAAAACTGTTTTGAAAATAGCTCTGAACTTTTCCTAGTGAAAAATATTATTTTGATATTTTTAGATTTTATGTGAATAATTATTTGATTTCTCTAATTGCATCTTACACTGCATTTAATACTGAACTGCATTTAAATATTAATTATAGATAAAAGTAAAAACCATTTTCAAGCACATCAAGGTTTGTTCAGCTATAGCCATTCGGCACATACTATAGTTTGCAAAAGAAAGAATCTTCATCAAAAGTCAAAGACACTATAGTATAATATCAACAAAATGTTACTCTTTACATGAAACATAAAACAGCAATCTGCATTGCATTGCATTTGTTTAATTTGCATGGTGCATACTTTAACTACGTGGCATATAATTCTCTCTTAGACACGAAATTCAGAAATCTGTCTTATGAGAAATGTTAAAATGTAGCATAATTAGGTCTGAAAATACAGCTTTAATAAAATAGAAATCACTTTGGCATGCAGAGCATCGATCATGCATACTCCAAATCTTTTCAAAATAATAATTCTTTACAATTTAGCAAAATTATTTTTTTTAATTATTTTTTTATCATTTCTAACATTTGTACTATGAAGGATTTTTTTTTAAATTTAAAAGTATGAACATACTTTTCTTTTTTTCCCTTCTTCTGCCTCCCTATGCTGATTTTGTTTTAATAAGGTTTTCAATACACACGGTGGTGTTGTTAGCATATTGGTAAAAATAATCAAATTAACATACATTTCTTCTTAGGTTTTGTTTAATTTTTTGTTTGATCTTAGACCCTTTCCTAATGTGGTAGAAAGGCTAGATCATGTAAAGATGATGTAAAAGTCATTGCCCTCTCATTGCAGGGTGGTCTCTATAAGTACTAAAAAAATCATAATCAAATCATGCTTTAGATTTTTAAATGCTATCAGTACATTTAAAATCAATGCTGAAACGAGAAGAAAGAAAACACAATGTTTTGGCCATGGACCCTTCTTCAGGTGTGGCAGCCATAACAACCAAATTCCTTGACTGCCCTCAGCAACCATCCACACCAGGCACTTTCCTTTGCATCAGAGCTTGCTGTATCACCTGTGTAGCGGCGAGGCTTAATAATAAGGCAGAATTAAGTGTTTCTGAGCTTCCCAAATGAGGCCCCATTTCTCTGTTCATCTCTGTGGAGCAGCCACAGAGAGACCATTAGTGCAGGGTGATTTAAGGTTTCCTAGGACAGCTCCCAAAGGGGGATGCACTTAGCTAAGTCTGGCTATCATGATCAATGGTCATCCATTGGCGCCTATCTGTCTAGGGAGTGCCAGTTGGACATCTGGACTGCATTACTAAGTGTCAGGAGTAAGTGACTCATATCTCACCTTGATCAACCAATCAGGGACTGGTAGGGCTGAGTAACCCACGTGGGACTCTGATGCCCATGGAACTTTCAGCCAATGAATGAGCTGAAGTTCCTCCAGGTAAAAACAGGCAACACAGAGAGCCTGAGAGATTCGGGAGATTCAGTAAGATTCTGGAGAGGATTCTGTGGACTGTTCTAAAGGGAATTCAAAGGAGAATTCCAGGGCAGGACGGCCCAGGAGCAGAAGGCTCCCAAGGGCAGGACATTCTCGCAGCGCACCTCCTGACCATCCCGAGACTCAGCCCGGACAACCACGGAACGGCCAGTGTGTCCGAGTGCCAGAATTTTCCTTTGTTCTAAGAGTCTAGAGTGGAGGTTGCCAGAGAGTAACCAGCAGCAGGCCTCGTGAACAGGTCAGAACTGTGGACAGCTGAATCACTATTCAGAACTAGCTCTTCATCAGGAACGAACCGGTCCTCTTCCTGACTTGCTGGGATCCACAGTCATCTTTTCTCCTGTGCACAAACTTTGCTAGTTAAAGCCAACACTAACTAGCCGGCCAGTGAGCATCTGCAGCGCACCGTCGCAAGCCGCACAGCACAGCCTGGCACGGAGCCAGAGAGCGCGGATTGGACAGCAACAGCCTGCAACTGTTTCTTTGTGCCCGCAGGAGATCTGAATCCCCAGAAATTGGATGAGTATTCAACTTCACTGCATTACAGCTCGAGAATTCAATTGTTATCCCAACCAGTTGATATCAATTTAATTCCTAAGAGTTATGTACTTGTTTTGAGTATCTAATGTAGAAGTTATAACCAAGTTCATTTATGAAACGGTCTAAATGAATGATATACTGAACGTATGTCCTCTTGATATGTGTAACACTTCGTAACTGATTGAATATATATCTTTTGTATTCTGATAACCCTCTCGATAAGATCTGTTAGGTTTACATGCATATTCTATGTATTAATAAATGTATCCTCGTGTATTAGTACCTGTGTGTGTGCGTTGTTTGAGTTATGTCGCATGGTTGGATTCTAAAGCCATCAAAAGAATCAACTTTGTGATTTACTGCTACAATTAATAATTGTCTCAGTAAATGCCCAAACCCTACAGAACTGGTGCCTTCAGAGAGCCACTACATTACATATTTGGCGTCCCTGAACGGCTATGAAACACTACATTTATGGCGTCCCTGGGTGGGCGTGGCAAGACTGAAATGAGTCAACCAAGCGGAATAATTCATATAAAACGCCGCGGGTTTCATACACGACAATACAGTGTGCTGAAAGCCGAAAGGAAAAAAGTTCCCCTTGCTCTTTAAGCAGTGCTTGATTGTTTTGTGATCTTTTGCAATCTACCGGGTTGATTGCATACTTGATCTTGTGGTTTTCTGTGGTAAAACTGTGATTTCGTACTTAAAAGTAATACTCTTTAAGTTTAACGATGGTTGCTAAAAGGTCTGAATTCGAGTCGCTATTAAGCACTCTCTCTAGCAGCGACAAGTCTGACCACGATCTCTTCCATATCTCCGTCAGCGGAGAAGCTAGAAGAATAAATCTCCATTCTCTGAGAGAGCTAGCGAAGGACATAGAGAGATTTGACCCCGCAGTGTCAGAGAATAATATCGAGAGTTATATTCAAGACCTCAGGTATAACCTGCAGTTCCTGCCAAATGCCACAGAACAGGAGAAAGTGTTTCTGGTCAGGAAAACTACCAGCAGAGCTGTACATGAGTGGATGGCTAGGCAGATGAAAGAAGTCTGTAATGACTTTGAGCAGCTATGTCAAGCACTTATCGAAGAATACAGTGCGTTTATTGACCCGACTGCCGCGATAGCCGCCGCCCTTAACATTAAGCACGAGAGAGCAGAGTCCCCTCGCGAATATTACGAGAGACTTAGACGAACTTATTTTGCAGGGCGAAATGATGAGGGTTGCGAAGAGAACACACATTTCAAGGGTTTATTCATTGCGAATCTCCACCCATCAGTCAGAAAGATGATCTTAATGCATACAGATGCACAGACCATGAAAGTGACTGATATTAAGAGATTCGTGCAGAAAGCCTGGGAGTATGATGTCCAAAGTCGCTCTGAGCAAAAAGCTGCTAAAGCGACTGTGTTCGCCGTCAGAGCCAGCAGGGTTAATTCCCCCCTG